>NW_013563255.1:0-116193 GCF_000968595.1 Rasamsonia emersonii CBS 393.64
AAAACAGTATGGGCATTCGAAGGGTCTTTGGGCAACAGAGGCCTTAGGTGGTGGTGGAATGATACTCGTGTCCTGTCCGCCGAGCAATGTAGGCGCATATGATGTCTGCGAAACTCCAGATTCTGATGCTGTTTCTTGGAATTGACTAATACTGCCTTCATGAAATTCTGTTGCAGTAGTCTCCGAGAGCGCTTCCGGTGCTGGGTCAGGTTGAGCAGCTAACATTGCATCGATTCCCTGGCTAAGCTTTGCATGGTGCCTCTCACGGTATTTTAGAATTGCTCTCTGTCTCGCCATGGCTGAAGAAATGCGATTTACTAAAGCTAAGCTGGCCGTAAGGATAATGATCGATCGATAGTAGGAGTAGACCGAACAACCCTGTCCTAGTTGATAACTCAATGGTTGTGCTCTCCCATGCCATCCTTCCCTTCATTGTATGCCTTGTGGTTTCTTATAAATTCATATATTGGTTGTGTGCTCCGACATTGTCGGATATCGGAAACTCCATCAATATTCAATATAACTGATCCATTCGCTAGTCGTTTTGGTCGTTCAAGAGTGAAATCGGCCCAGCATGTGATTGTCTGTATTAAGTTAGAAATAATTAATTGAAGAAGAAAAAAAGACTTGCCTTTCTCAGATAATCAAAGCAATGTGGCCAATGCCCATCATCGCGATAATCCACTCCTATGTCTACACCTTCACGCGCGTCCTGGAGTGCTTTCCGCATTGCTGCTAGACAGTGCAGTTGATGGAACCTATCCTCCATCAGTTCGCCAGAAAACTATGAGCTTGTGGAATGCAAGCATACATGCTGATAGAAGCAGGACTGCCAATATCATTCCCCTCCACATCAACCAGGTTCTGCCCGTCGCCAAGTTCGACAATCTTATCCTCGCCGCCGCTCAGGTCCTCTTTCCAGAGATGATCGTATTGATGATCTAGGGACATGTATCTCTCATCACTTCCGAATTGGGTTTCAAATTCATTCCCCGAATTCGTAACTCTTGTTGTCGTCGGCTGGTTCCTGTGCCAGGCGAAGATGTCGATGACGAGTAGAATGCAGAGTAAGGTGGTCGTGACAGACAGATAAATGTTTAGGTAGTTCCATTGGCGCTTTGGTCGGCGTCGAGGGTGGATATTGTCCAGGTGGTCATCAGGCTCACTTCTGGAGTCATAGTCTTTAACAGGCACGTATGACATGATTGAAGACGCAGAAAATAATCTGTTAAGGCGCTGGGTTCAAAGGAATGATCCGCAGTGTGAAATATGTGATCAGTACGGAGTACTCTGTACTCGAATAACTCGGTAAGCAGGAAAAGCCTAGTCACTTCACAAACGCGTCTCGATCAACCCCGGCTTTGTTGAGCTAGGCTAATGCCATCCTGTATTTTCCAGAATACTTACAAAATAACACTTGAGGTAATAGCATTGTCTACTTAACTAACAAGCAGATTGCGCATAGCGTGGAACTCCATAGCATCGAATAGAAATCCTACAGCTTGTTGGTTTTCATTTCTTTTTTTAGTTTAGTCTCTTTCGCTTCGTGATCAACATCTCTCTATCAAGCTCGTCAAAAACCAACAATCCCTCGCGATGTGATTCGCAAAGACGGGCAATTCTTCAGTTCGCTATTCTCTAACCAACTGCAGTTCTCCTATTACGGAGCACGGAGTACATTATGGTTCCTTTGACAGAGTGGGGGTCAAGTCGAAACGGAAGATAAGCCTTGAATTTAGCTGAATGTAGATAGGTACAGAGTAGATCGTATCGTATCGTATTGTATCACCAGCGCCGCGTATTGATACCAGTACATACCGTTACATAGTGTTGGTACGGAGTACAGCTCCGTAAAAACCGCTCCAAGCGTTCTTCACTTCTGCAGCTCTGAAAGCAGGCCGATTGAAGATCGATCGGAATAAAATGTAATTCAGTCTTCATTATTTTCCTTCCTATTTTCTACCCAAATTATTGATGGAAAGAACAGCGCGACAATCAACAAAATGCATTCAATTACCCATATCATTTTATTGATATTACTTTCCCTCACAAACCTCCCCCTCGCAGCATCATCGCCCTCCCCGCAGTACTGCCATGTCAACCCCGTCGAATTGAGCGATTTCTGCATCGCGCTCAATACGTTCCACAATGAGACCAACCACAGCGAAGATTTCTACGTCACCGTCTCGGCCAAGTTTGTCGATGGCACGGGCTGGATCGCGTTTGGCTCGGGGTATCTGATGCATCAGTCGTTGATGTTTGTCTTTTATCCGGGGAAAACGCCAGGGTGTACGTATGCATCGAGAGAGAATGATTCTGGGGAGGATGTGACTCACTTGAATATTTCTTGTAGCGACTGTTTTCGGTGCAAGATCCACAAAGTCAGTTTTATACCAAGCCATGCGATTTCTCTTTTGTACTAAATTAACCCTGTTAGATACCATGACCCTCCAAGCCATACCGCCGACATCCCAGACGTCAGAGTCGTCAGCACACGGTCTGAAAACGGCTACTCGATCCTCAACTTCATCTGCTACGCTTGCAATCGCTGGGGCGGCACTCGTCTCGATGCAGACGCTGTCTCGCAACCGTGGATTTGGGCAACAAATCCGTTCCAGGATGCTAATTTGGATGATCCGTATAAGCCGCTGCAGATACATACGTATTATGGTGAGTACTCCGTAAGAGGGCACAAAAATCAAAGGCTGAAGAGATGCTGACGTAAAAAGATTACTTCTATATGAACATGAAGAGTGGACAGGTCGTCGATCCTGTTGAGCCCTACTTCCCCACGATATCCACGGACCGGACGTCCATTGCTGCTGGACACACGCGCGACGCAGCGGGTGGTGTCGCGGCATCGAAAATATGGTTGTATCATGGTATTCTGATGGCGTTTGCCTTTGGGGTACTCTACCCTCTAGGCGTGGCATCGCTCGTGGTGTCAGTCAAGTACCACTGGATTGTGCAAAGCATCACGGCGGGATGTGGCATTCTCGGAATTGGCGTCGCGGTGTTTGCGACCAAAAGTGTAAGGACTGCCTGCCTAAATGCATATATACACGTATACTGACACCTGGGGCTATAGATATCGAGTTTTTTGGGACTCCACCAAGGCCTGGGTTGCCTTGCAGGCCTTCTCTTCGTCGTCCAGTATGGCCTGGGTTTCCGGCATCATGTCCTTTTTGTCCGGGCAAAGAGACAATCGGTCAACATGCCTCCTCCACAAACTGGGCTGAAGCAATACCACATCTGGACAGGGCGGGGGTTGTATTTCCTGGGTGTTTCGAATGTTGCTCTGTAAGTCAAGCCCTTTCCCATCTTCGATTTCATCTTTCTAATTCCAAATTCAGAGGACTTCTCTTAGCGCAGAAGCATCGTGCATTGGTAATTCCATGGCTTATCACTGTCGGTCTGGAATTGGCAGGATATTATTACGTCCTTGTTCGTCGCAAGCGACAGATGCCAGTAGAGCCATTGTCCAAGGGGTCATACGCGTATGATCCTGTGAATGACTCGGAGGAAGCTATGCCTCTGAATGAAAGATGATATAGTACACTGAACTGTCATGAGTGTCTATGAGAAGTGTTGTATGTTAAAATGAACAAACTTTAGACATGTGCATGTAGAGTCTTGTTATGTCAGTTGTTTCTACAGATCCTAGACATATAGAATTGAGACAGACTAGCTACTCAAGTCTCAACAAGCGGCATTAAATAACGAAGATTGATAACATCTAGATTTTTAGGCCATCACGGCTCATACATACACACCTTGGTCCTCCACGACAAACTCAACGGCACATCGCTCTGGTTCACTGCTCTCGGCCCCGGCGGAAACATGAGCTCCTCCAGCATGGAAAAACAATGCCTCATATGCAGATAGTCAATGTCCCACGGACACACATGCCGCCCGGTTTCCTTGGCCTGCCAATACCGGCGCAGCGCACGGATGCAATGGCCACGATGGAACTCCTTGTCCGTGGGCAGCATGTAGTTGTTCGGATCGCTCAGGAAGTCCAGGTTGTACCACATGCCCGAGTCGCGCAGCTCCGCTTTCTCCGGGTAGCGCTTGGCGAGGTACTCCTGGTACCGCCACTCCTGCTCGTCCATCAGCTCGATGGGGACCAGGGCCTGGTCGTCGATGCGGATGAACCATTTCTCGGGGTCGTAGTGCTTCTCGACCCACTCGGTGACGTTCTCGGGCGTCAGCAGCGCCGTGTATTTGGGTCCGATGCTGTCGCCGACGTTGTATTGGATGAGCCTGGTGTCCGGGCGAGTCGAGTAGAAGAGTGTCGCTGCGGTGAGGAGCAGGGCTGCCACGAGCGCGAGAAGTGCGTAGGTCCATTTCTTATGGACCGCGGAAAACTTGGCCAACTGTCGAACGAGTTTGCGGATCGCGTTGCCATGGAGGATATCGGGTGCGGTGCAAGGAGCCAGGACAGCGAGATACACCCGCCTTTCTGCGGTCTCGGGGATATATTCGAACGTGCAGTCGACGAACGCATTCTCTCCGTTGTCAAAGGCCTCGGTGAGGTACTCGACAGCGCGGTCGAAGGTCAGCGATCGTTCCGATTTTGTTGTTGGACAGACTAGAAGGACCGACGGTCCGCGAGTCGGTCGATCCAACACTGTCCGCGATAGACCATCTTCCTTCACGGCTTCCAGCAAGAGACGCTTGATGTCGACGGGCACGAGTAGTGCCGACTCTCCAGTGGAGGAGGCATCGTCCCAGACGGGGAGTGTCTCTGCTGACTTTTCGGATGCCATATTGCCGCAAAGCCGAGATCAGAGGTGTATGGCTGGAAAGAAGACAAGTCGAAAGGAATATCAATCTGGGGACAGGAAGAAGAGATTCGTCCCCGATGTTTCGTCCGCAATATCCATAATACAGTCATTACAACAAGACACATGCTGTTGTATTGTAATTCTATGTCACAACAATGACGACCAACGTGATCAACAGGAACGCTTTGCAGATCGGCATACAACACCAACAGCCTCACTTCACCACGAGTCGAGATCTAGACCGTGGACACGGAGGAGAGAGCGCAATGACGGCATGACGTGAATGGGGGCGGAGACGTAAGAATCCTGTCTGTATTGCGTACTTGCAAATCCGTATTTCGTGTACGCGTATTGTATTTCCGCAAGCACTGCCCCAAACAGTCTTTTGGCAACGGAATGGCTCATCTTCTCTCAACACCTCCTGTCTGTCTATACTCCTCTTGCCTCGACTCCATCTTCTCCCAGTCGTCAGTCACCAGCACGATGATACCCTCCCTGCTCTTTCTGCTCTTGTTCTTCCAAAGCGTCTTGGGGGCACCCATCCCCACGAGCCCCTCCTCTTCGACGCGCATCCACCTCTCTTCAGAGAGCTTCCGGCCATTCGGAAAGTCGCTTTCGGCAGCGGAGAAAAAGCGGCTGATCGAGGAAATCCTTACACCGGAGGAGTGGGAGCTGTATGATGGTCTGCTTGTGGACAGAGATAAGAGGCTGTATTGATTGGTGAGGGCGTTCGAACGTTTGTCTTTAGATGGGTTGGGATGCTGACTGACTTGTTCCAGAGTTCGTCAGAGATAACCATAAGGAATAAGCATCGGAAATGAGGATGGGGACTATATGGCGCGAGCAGTGATATATTCTTCCTATCAAAGGCGGATTCTGTCAAGATTACAATGTATCATGCTCTATATCTAAATCAAACGCAAAACTCCTTATTTCTCCATTATCCTGTACAAGCATCAACAAGATAAAAATTCCATCGACAGCCTCATCTCGCCAACCAAGCCACCATCTCGCGTAAAATTCGCAAACGTCTCCGCACACTGCGCCGCAATCTCCGGCGATAACCACGGTGCCTGAGCTGGATCTCCCTCATCCCGAGTTTGAGTAATCTTCGCCCAGATGTAGAGACACCGCTCGACAGGATAGTTCCCGGAAACCCACACGTCCATGAATCGGCCCGTCTCGACCAAACTCACCCGCACCTCGCGCGTGCGGTCCGGGTCCTTGTACCATGTCGTCCCGCCCTTGCGGAGGAATTGTCGGGATAGCGTCTCATTGAAGCAGTGCGCTGGGACCCAGGCGTAGAGCATCGCGTCGAAGCTGCATCCTGCTTCCATGGCGTCTTCGGGGGTTGTGCCGCAGTTGGCGACTGCAGCTGCAGCAGGTGGTGCTGCTGCTGCTGATGTTGTTGTCTCTGTAGTCGTGATGCATGGAGGAGCGGCATTCCTGGCCCTGCCGAGTTCATACGAAGCGATCATCAAGAATATCGTAATGACGACGGCGCAGACCCAGGCGTGAATCTTTGAGCGACTGCATGCTGTATGGCGGGTGTTCTTCTCCGGGGTAAGAAATGGAGATTCCTCTTCGCGATCTTGGGCCATGATCAGACAGACGATCAGACTGGCTGCACTCGTTGTATTTGGGAAATGTCTATCCACTGCTCTCTCAGAAGTTGAAGCAGTTGCTTTCACAAGATTTGTGCCCGAAGACTTCTCGAGAGCCTTCGATTTGCAAACAAATTTTTGTATCAAATAAAAGTTAGTTACATGTACAGAACGACGCGCTGTATCGTAACATACAGAAACAAGTACCGAACGGCTCTACAGTCCTATACAAGACTATCATCCTGACGGCGCAGCCCAAGCTAAGCTAGCTAAGCCGGCTCCACATGGCGACAGACCCGCAGATAAGCAGATCCTTTCTGATGTTGGAAACGCAACAATCAGCCGGGGAGAGCTGTCAATGTTGGTGCTCGCGGATTGTCGTGAGAGGACTCGCTTCTTGGGTCCGTTTCTTGCGGAATACAAGATAGAAGCTCTTAAAGCATTCATTCGATCCTCCGTAGCCGGTGCACCATATACACCGTCCATCATATTCATATCCACTTTTTTGATAGCAATCTCTAATTACAGCTCTACTACTATCTATTATCACTCTCACAATGAAGGTCCTCCAGCTCGCGATTGCCTTTGCTGCCCTTGCGGGTATGGTGAGCGCTGCTCCGGCTGCGAGCCCGGACAGCGTGGATCTCGACAGGCCCACTGTGTACGCGGGGTACAGGAAGGTCAAAGAAGAGAAGCGGGATGTTGATCTCGAGAAACGACCTACCGTGTACGCTGGATACAGGAAACTCGAGGAAGACGCTACTGAGGAAAAGCGGCATGTCGATCTCGAGAAACGGCCTACTGTCTACGCTGGATACAGAAAGGTCGAGGAAGAAGCTACTGAGGAGAAGCGAGACATCGAACTAGAGAAGCGTCCTACTGTCTACGCGGGGTACAGAAAGCTTGAAGAAGAGGAGAAGCGAGATGTCGACCTTGAGAAGCGTCCCACCGTCTATGCTGGGTACAGGAAGGTCGAGGAGGAGCAGTGAGAAAAGAGCTGCAACGGTAAGATTTTCCGCAGCTTTTCGAGGAATTGTGACGTCGATGACTGATATCAGCCTTAGAAGAAGAATCAATGGCCGTTAAAAGGGTGGTGGTGCAGAGGACGACGAGGATAGCCAGCTGGAAAGCTGAGCTGGTTCGAGGGAAATAAGGAATTGGCAAACTTTCAAGGCTGTGTGATTTTTTTTTCTTTTTTCTGTATCTATCTAGCGAGTATCAATCACATTGCTCGAAAGAGCCGTTAACAAATGTACTACGTATGTGTTGTGTTATGCGTAGATTTGGGATATATCTACTACTGCGTAGAATTTCGTAGAAGGAAGGCTGGAAATAAGGAAGTAAATGTGCTAAAAAAAAACAGTTAGTTGATCATGACCATGAGCCAATTTAATCTGTTTGTTTCTAAGGCCATGCGCTGGTCCCAGCTGACCTATCTCACTCCTAATTTAAACCTCCACGTGCAGTGCGGATATTTTGTAATTCGACATTCTACAGCCCACACTGCACGTGTCCAACTAGACAGACAGAGAGACAGACAGAAAACACGACGAACGACTCTTTCAATATTCGCACATATGATCATTCCAATGTTCGGTCGCAATCCTTCTTCTTCTCACCGGTACGATCCCCTCCCAGCGGCAGAAAGCGGGGACAACAAGGAGGAACCCGCGCAGCAGAGTGATGAGGCCGCAGCACTTCCTCGTCGACGATTCCCTCTCTTCTGGACACTCTACTTCGTCTTCATGCACTGCGTGATTCTTCTTCTTCTTTTGGGACTGCTGCTTCTGCTGTGGTCAACATCTCGTGGCCAGAAAGGTCAAAACGCTTATTCGCTGCTTGCCTCGGAACTGCGTGAGTTGCGACATAAAAAACTAAGTAGATGTGCCATACTGAACGACACAGCTTTCGCGCGCGATTCTACACGATACCTCGAGACAGTCTTTTCGCCATCAGGCTTCTCGGATTCCTCGCAGCAGCCGAGTGCGTACTATGGCGAGCCGACGCCGGAGAAGGATCGGCTGTGGAAGAGTCTGTATGATGGTATATACACATTTCGAAGAGTTGAAATGATTCAAGCTGACTGTCGCATCGCAGTCGGCATGGTGGTCATCACAAAAGAAGAGTACGAGCAGCTGGATGTCGAGACGACGACTTTGGTGGGGGATGAGGATCATTATCTGGTGACGCTGGAGGTATTTCATCAGCTGCATTGTTTGGTACGCACACACTCTCTCTTTCGAGAAGCTTGTTTTCTGCTGACTTTCTGCTGATGACAGGACTATCTTCGGAATACCATCTATCCTCTTCTCAGCGGGGCAAAGACGCACCATCCTGATGAGTCGGAATGGGTTAAAAAAACGCATATTGGTATGTTGACCATATATTTTATCAAAGACTGGAGTTTTGATTGACTTCTGACTGATTGACAGACCACTGCATCGACTACCTTCGACAGGTACTTCAATGCCATGGGGTAAGCGATTCTTCTTGCAATATATTTTCCCTCTGATATCTATCTAACACAAGCAGGACCTAACTCCTATCACGCTGGAAACCATCCCCGGAGTCCCCGTCCTGCCGCCGCCGAATCCGGCGCCGTACAAGCCCAACTTTTCCATCCGGCACACCTGCCGCGATTTCGACGCCGTCTACGACTTTGCGCTGAAGAGGAATTCGTCGGGGTATAAGGTTGCGTAGAATATATTCCATTCATAATGACCATATATACTATATCTATAGAGGATAGATGGATAGGTAAATGGATCATTCAATATGCACTTCCGAACCCCGTTCCACCGCCCATTTGTAAATGGCATCGAAATTGCGACAACTGTGAACGACTGCATGGTCGAAACTGTATCCGACGTAGGAATCGTCGTACCAGAGGGCGATTGGCGTGAGGTCTGTTTCGCATTAGAAAAGCCTGCAAAACGAGAGAGAATAGAGAGATAGGTAAAGACTTACCGCCGTGACACTGCACGACTTGTCGGAGGTAGTCAATGCAGTGGGCTAGATGCGTGCGTTAGAGGAATTCATTCGAATTCATTCGCAGGGTTAACCATTCAGAGATAACTCACTTTTGTGCTTCCTCCTCGCTTCCTCATCCTCGTTGGGGTCATCTCCGGGTTGAAGATCCAGTTGGATTCGGAGGTAGTTCTGCAAATAAAAATCAATTAGCCAGATATACCTTTTTGTTTTGTTCGAAAAGTAAAAATCTTACTATGCAATGAAGCTGATGAAACATCCCAATCGCCACCGGATACACGCCCGGTTGCCGTATCGACTCGACCGACGGAGTCGCCAGCTTGCTATTCTGCTCTGCAGTGAGGCCAATGACACCGACTGAATCATCATCAAATCGTCAGTATAAATATTCACACAGAGCCTTCCTTTTTTTTTATTTTCCCTACCATGCGTAAGATTCCACCACGCGCGATCAACCTCCGGACCCGGCGGCCCCTCAAAGATAGTCCTTGTCTCGTCATGCTCATGGAACCCGCTGGCCGCAAACTTGACGTCTTCGTACTTGACGATATCGGCCGCAAACTCCAGCTCGTGTTTTCGCAGCGGCGAGCATGTCGTCGTCGTGGACTTGGACTTCCATGTCAGCAAGAGCGCTGCTGCAACCGCAATCTCGAGGAGGATGATGAGCAGATGCACGGCCCAAATCCACCATGATCGGTGGTGACTGCGGATAGAGGCAGCCGCTTTTCTGAATTTCACGGGCACGACGTCGTCGCTGTCATTGTCGTTGTCGTTGTCGTGATACTTTTGTTCCGAAGCGAGCAAGTGTTCCTCCAAACCGTCCATGGAGGAGCTTGCTCGGTGTGCTTTGTCGTGGTTCGACATGTTCAATAATCAATCGATCGAGATGATCAAGTCTGTCGAGTCTTTGCAAAATCGCGACACAATTGTCTTTGTCAATCTTTCTCAATCTTCTGCCTTCTTTCTGGGTGTCCACCCCACGTGCACGCACCGATACATCGGCCCTCGCGGACTTTCGAACGAACAGATCACAGCTTCGCACCAGCTGAGCTCTCA
The DNA here is from genome assembly GCF_000968595.1 of Rasamsonia emersonii CBS 393.64. Classification (NCBI taxonomy): domain Eukaryota; kingdom Fungi; phylum Ascomycota; class Eurotiomycetes; order Eurotiales; family Trichocomaceae; genus Rasamsonia; species Rasamsonia emersonii. The sequence continues at coordinate 10,436 of NW_013563255.1, forward strand.
TGTCGACATGTTCTGGCCAGATCCTCCGGGCATGTTGGTACGGTACTAGCCTTCAAACCGGCAAAACGACAAAAAAGGGTGCTGATCGCGTGAGGCGGACCTTGCAGAGAGATAAGCATCCTTCAAGCTAGGCGAGGCGACCGGGCTGTCAACGGCGTCATCTCACCAATCGGCTTGGATACCAACACCAACAATTGTCAATCCTGGGGGCTAGCTTAGCTACCTACCTAGGTAACTAGCTACCGTCGGCTAGTAAGCCTAGCAAGAGCCGGGGTTGGCGCGTGGGATGAGGTTAGTTTATAATTTTCCTAGTAGGGTTAAAGCTATTTTTGACCGGCGCCGCACTAAGAGAATCCCGAGAGTGTATTATATTGATACCCGAGGATACCGTATTGATGTACTGTAAGAAATGTACTGTACTAGCCGTTTATTACAGTTTTCGCCCTTCCTTCGCTTCAGCCGCTCGTCGATCTTTACTGGATATAAGTTGGAATTGGAATTCCTTCGCTGGAGATAAGACTGCCGGCTTCTGTTGGTTTCAGTCTGTGGATTCAGTTGACTGAGGGATTATTATTTTGCCAAGCAACTGTTTCTGTAGCATGACTGAAAATGAGTCATATTCTATTACTCTCGCGCTTCAGCTCCTAACTCGAAAACATGAATCAAGCTAGAATCAAGCTAGAACCAGAATGCAGACCGTTCAAGGACCGCTATTCGAATCCATCGGTAGCAGATCATCTACAAGAACTGTCAGCACAAAGAAAAAAAATCTTCGAGAAGAATATCGGCAAACGTACTAATCGTAGGCACATTCGGCACCCCATCCGGATACGCAGGACCGTAGATGGGATGCTTGATAAACCCGGGCTCGTGGATCGGCGCCTTGCGCGCACGCATCCAGTCGCGCAAGACATCCCACTTGACGCACGTGTGCTCGGCCGCTTTCCACACCGGTTGCGGCCGCTTCATGTCCCAGTGGTAGGTCATGAAGCCGACGTCGCCGTGGCACATGGCTGCTTGGAGCAGGTAGTCGAGGCAGTGGTCTGTTGAGTAGCTGTCAGCGCTTGTATGTACAGTAGTTGAGGAGTGATACTTACCAACATGATGGCGATTCGATTTCTGCTGCTCGGCTGTTGCGTTGGGCCAGTAGTATTCCGGGTGGCTGTATTGGTAGAGCGTCATCTGTCGGAGTCAATAGCACGATAGCTGAAGTGGTCCATGTATGTACTCACCACGCAATGAATTTCGTGATGGACGTTCATGAGACCAACGCCCGAGCCGTCATCCTCGAGAATCACCGCATCTTCCTCACGGTTAATCTTGCGCAAATCCTCCCGGGATAGTCGTACGAAATTGCCTGCGCGGGTCAGTCATTCTCTCCTCCCGATGACACGAAGGCAACAAACCTAGCAGGAGGTCTTTCCATCGCTGGTCAATCTCCGGACTCGGGGGTTGGATGTAGTAGCTCTTCGCCTCGGAGCTGTATTCGTGTCGCTCATGTTGGAGGACTTCCAGGGCCGGGGCTGCAATCCGTCAGTCCCATCCGATCCAGAAGATTGTAAATTTTCAAGACTGCGTGAGAAACGCACAGTGGATGAGAGAAGGAGTGCAAAAGGACGGTCTCCGAAGATAAGTGATCACCGCGACTGCAAGCAATGCGTATATGGCCAGAAACGAGGCGTGCAGCTTCAGTGCTCTGGCTTTGTACCGCGACCAACCCTCAGAGTTCGGCCCTGGATCTGGACTGTGGAGCAGTTTTTCTTCCTGTGATAGCTGATCATACTGCGGCGACCAGCTTTTGAAAATTTGCTTTGCTGAGGAGAACATCTTGCGATTGTTCCACGTAGAAGACGAGGTTTGGTGGAGTGAAGGTGGAGGGAGATGAGGATGGCGGCGAAAAGTCTATAGAGCTGACACAGACCAACAAGACAGCAGGCTAGATATGGAATTGGAATTATACTCATTACGGAAGTATTTAGATGGAATTATTTGATGGAATTATGCTCATTACGGAAGTATTCCATTGAAATATTCGATTTGAGATTATTCGCTATAAAATTACTCGCTACAAATTCCTGCAATCTGCAGTTTGATGACATTATTTACTCCGCCTTCAGAGGATCCTTCACTCGAATCGTCATATCAAACGGCTCTGCTTTATGCGCCCACGCCCACTCGGTCACTTTATCAAAATTACGACACGAATGCCGCACATCCCTGGCGGCCAGATGCATTTTCATGCCCTCATCCCAGTAGACCCAGTTCACGCTGAGATCGGACGCGCACATGATGCTCTGCCGGAGCTGATCGATGCAGTGGTCCAGATGCTTTGCGCTGAGGAGCGACATTCCCTGTCCGCCCATGTGGTCTTCGGGCTTGTAGCGTTGCGGCCAGAGGCCTTTGCGGATGTTGTCCTGCGTCGCTTTTGTCAGTGCTTTTTTTTCCCCAGTTGACAGTGGTGTAAACCTACCAGACAATGCAGCTGATGGAACACATCCAACCCAATCAGATAGTGGTCTTCGTCGCCCGGGATGTTAATCGTCAGGTTCGGAAGCAGAGCCGCCTGGTGTCGTGGAATCTTGCTCCACAGCAGCGCTAGAATCTGTCAGGTGCAGTCTTCTCTTTATTCTGTTTCTCTCAGAGTGATTCTCACGTTTATAAAGAGCCTCCCACGCCTCGTCAATCTCATCCGTAGGGGCGGGTCCATCGAGCTGATATCCGACCGACTTTTCGCCCGGAAGATAGCCCGCATTGAATTTGCGTACCTCGTACTCGATCGCATCCATTGCAGGTGCTAAAAAAGCTGTCAGTGCGGATATACATACGAAGAAGCCGGATGCTCACTGTAGAGAAGCTGAGTAGAATAAATTCCCTTGTCCTTTCGAAACAAGGCAAGATACACGATGACGGCCACCAGCACCAATTCGACGATAATATGGCCCAGGTGTATGATCCAGCTGCGCGCATGGAATCGTCTTGTTCGCCGGATGGGCTGGGGGAAGGAAGAAACCGACTCGGACTCCCCGTCCTCGCTGTTGCGGAGGAGCTTCTCCTGGGAGCCAGAGTCCAAGCTGTCCCGATCGGAAAGCATCATGTTGATGACGAGCTGTGTACGGAGGAGGAAGATACTGGGCTATGAATTGATTCTCGAGATACGGGTCTCAGTCACGGTCACCGACAGACAAAAAATTGCGAGGACCAGCGGCGGTAGGCCTGGACTCGGAGGCGAAAATGCCCCCAAACACAGCCTCGATGTAAGCAATAGATGCAGACACTTATCTTGAGGTATGTACCCCGTATTCAATAGAAACACAGAAGTTCGAGAACCAACGTTGGGATCACCAACATAGCACGAAACAACAGGCTAGCACGACGAAGACTGCTAAGCGCCTGTACTCCGTAATCAGTGAAACCCAGCTAATGACGGAATAATTCCCCTGCTTCTCAATTCTGAGGGTGAAGGAAGGGAGCAAAGCCGCCAAAGCGGACAAGATGGAATTAGAATTGGGGTCCGAACTTTGAGGTGGATGATGGTCTAAATCTACATATGTATTGTTCGAACGTAACGGTACGGTCACCCGTAATATACCGTAATGCGTAATGTTTTTATTACGCGAAATTTTCCTTTTGAATACCAGTTATCGTACCACAGATATGACGGCAGATATTGGCGACAGATATGGCAACAGATATGATCGGTTGCATGAATCAATCCCACGAGGGAAATTAATTGCATTGATAGAATGCGGCAGAATGTGGCAGCCACAGGTGGTACTTTGTGAATAAGCAAGGGCAAGTATATCAAACCGTAGTAGTCTTCATCCCATACCCCGCTCCTACAATCGTAGCAATCAATGCAGAGCATACCGCAGAGTTCAGCTTTCTAATCTGGCACAATGTTCACTTTCCCTGGAAGTAACATGAGGCCAAAAAAGTACATGGCAGTCCCTTCAGAGGACGTCGAGGTCGACGAGATCGTCACAGAAAAACTGCGCTTCCTCCGGTCCAACAATAACTCGAGGAGAAGACGACGAGCGCTAATAGCCCTCCTGATCGTTGCTGTCATAGCCGTCTTCATCGTGGGACTGTCCACTTTGTGGGTCTATCACGATCACCGACAGAAAAGCACCACCACCACCACCACCACCACCGTCGAGGAGGCTGCTGGTGCTGGAGACTGCGTAAAGCCAACCCTTCGACAGGAATGGCGCACTCTGAGCAAAAAGCAGAAAGAGGAGTATATCTCGGCGGTGAAATGTCTGCATACGATCCCGTCACGACTGAATCCTACGGGAAAAGTGTCGGATGATTTTCCCTGAGTGCATATCTGGATGAGTGGGACGAATACGTTGGCCAAAATCGTTGGAGGAAACAGTACGTGTACTGACTGATTCGACGGCCAGCACATTACACTCCGACATTCCTTCTGTGGCATCGGTATTTCATACATCTGTATGAACAGTTTCTGCGGAATCTCTGTGGATATAGGGGTTCATTACCGTGAGTCTCCAATTAGGGACTTGTTTCTTTTTTTTCTCTGGCCGCTATACTGACAGATTTTCTTCCAAGATACTGGAACTGGTCCCTAGACTGGCAAAATCCCACAAAAGCACCCGTCTGGGACCCCTCGGACGTTTCGGCGGCGACGGCGACATCAACGGCCCCATCACCGTCGCCAACGGGTCGTGCGTGCGCGATGGGCCCTTCGCAAACTACGAAGTGACCTACGCCAACCTGGAGACGCAGCCGCATTGCCTGTCCCGAGGCTTTGGTCGCGAGCACTCTCCGCCGCACTTCTCCGGACAGGACTTCGCGCCGGGTGTGGTCCAGGCGCTGTTCGCGCACACGACGCTGGCGAATTTTTCCATGGTCCTGGAGGAGACGACACATGATGCTATTCCGAATGCGATTTGGGGGGGATTTTGCTTTGTTTACGGCTCCAAGTGGTAGGTCGATCAATCTAGAGTAGTTCGTACTAGCGAATGAATCGAGCTAAACCGAATATAGATCCCGTCTGGTTCCTCCACCACGCGCAGATCGATCGCCTCTTCTGGTTGTGGCAGTTGGATGATGCGCCCCATCGCGTCGAGTATCAGGGCCTGATCGAGACCAGTCCTGAGTTGCAGGAAGCTCTCGACGCCCCGATGCCGATGAACGGGCTGGCGGCAGACCTTCCGGCGCGCGATGTCCTCAGCACGGAGGGAAAATTGTTGTGTTATAGATATGTCTAGAAATGAATCGAGATATGACCACGTGCATTATATGCGTTATACTAGCTATATGTAGAAGAAGTTAGAGTATCTTGAAAGCCAGACAATAGAAAATGTCAATCACATCGGACAAACTGATAGCTTGGGACCTTGGTCCAGCTTCTCGGCCACCAGCTGATCTTCACCTCTTCGCCGCCTCGCTTGACATACATGGTAAAAGACCGATTCCAGCCGTCTGCGTCCGACAGGAAGCTGTATTTCGACGTGACCATGTCGCCTTCCCGGAGACCAGCTTCTGCCGCCCTGGACTGCGGATCCAGGCCCCGGATCACCGCAGGCTGCGCGGAGAGATTCTCTTCAGGAAACCCTAGGTAGAATTCCTCCTGGTCCTCGCGCTGCAGCGTCCATTTGGCGTCTGGAATCCAGGTACTAGCCACGTCCGGCAACAAGACGATCGGTTTGGCGTCCGACATGTCCCGATAATCATCCCATGCCGCAGGACCAAGCTCTTTCTCGACGAGCGACAGCCAGACTTTGATCCCGTGCGGCTGGCCCGCGGCTCGCAGTCGGATCATCTCGAGGATGAGGTCGTCCAGCGATCGTTTCCCCTCGCGATGGAGCTGGCACGCAAGCTGCAGGAAGTACATCAACCCTCGCTGATAAGGGATGCGATTGACGCGCCCGGGGAGCCAGAAGCGGTCCTGGACGTCCCTGTTGGGCACGGCACGATCCGGGTTGGTGTAATAGCCCGAGAGCCGCCAGTTGAAGCGCTGGACGAATTCCTCCTCGCTGAAGATGCCAAACCGATACGGCAGGATCAGCGAGTAGTACTCTGCGATGCCCTCGTTGAACCAGCTGTCCACCAGATCCTCCGGCCCGCCGGTCGTGAAGCCCAGCCGCGGCCAGTTGTGCACGATCTCGTGCAGCAGGAATCCCTGCACCGTGTCCGCGTCCTTGGGGAAGATGGGCGTCCATGCAAAGACGAAGCCGCGGTACAGGCCCCTCCCCGACGCGCATTTGTACTCGTTGCGCCGCACGAAGATCCGGAAGAGCTGCTCGTCGTCGTGGAAGAAGGCGGCCATCCGGGGAACCAGTCTCTCGAGCTGTTCGCCCAGCGCGCGCGCGTCGAAGGGCGGCTCTGCCAGCCAGTACAGGCCAAAGGAATTGTTGGTCGTGACGTTTGGATAGCTCTTCAGCTGCCCGACGGCGAAAAAGCACTCCGCCAGCACGGCGACCTTCTCGCGCACGGCGACATGCGGCCCTTCGCCGAACGTACACACTGCTCGCGTGCCCGCCGGGGCATACGAAAGATCCCACTCGATCGTGATGTCGTACAGCACGTCCTCAGGCGTCACGGGGATCAGCAGAAAGCCCAACCCCGCGCCGCTGAGGCCGCATGTCTCTCTCTCCAGCGCCACTTGAGGCCCGCAGGGGGTCGACTCGTCCACCTCGCGCGGAGTCGCGCGATACTCGACCGTCAGCACTTCGCCCGCAGCGACGTCTCTGCCGACGCGGAATTCGCGGTGCGTGTTGCGTCTGGTGTCGGTGGTATGGAGTGCAATGGCGTATCCGTGGCCGTCTGTCAGACGCACCGACTCGGCTGTGTACTGTGTGGTGGGCACGACGGCGCGCTTCAAGGCGTGGTCGAACAGGACTTCATCGCGAGTCTTTGCTGCGGTATCAAAGACCATGCGGACGTCGATTGCTTGCGCCGCGCCGGCATCGTTGAACGCGGGGCGGAGCGTCAGTTTCAGAGCTGGCATGATCGATGTCAGGAATGCTGATGTATTCCAGGCGATCAAGTCGAGAGTGATCAGCGTAGAGTGGACTGCTTTAAATAGTTGTTGTTGAGGGGGCCGTATTGTTACCCCATATCGTACTAACAGTTCGCTACTGTACCCATCAGATCAACCGTCTAATAAGGAAACGACAATACTTTATATTGTCTATACTATATTTTGCATTTCTAGTAAATAACAAGTATTGATATGGTCTGTTTACGACTTGATTAATCAAGCAACTTATTCTTAATATAAACATATAACGCTAAGGCTCTTGTATATTACAGTATTATTAAGGCTTACCTTTTTCATAATTCAAACAACTTGATTCCAGCATAATAACAATCTGGTAGAAAATATCTCTCTTTATAAATTCGAATAATCCAATATTATCCCGAACCCGTACAAGGTACTGTTTCTCTTAACTGCGGTCCATTCAAAAGAACAGAAAGATACCATGCTTTGACGTCATCGGCAGTGTGGCCGAGTGGTCTAAGGCGTCAGACTTGAAATCTGATCCCTGCGGGGTCGCCGGTTCGAATCCGGTCGCTGTCGAAATATTTTGTTTTTGCCCTATTCAGTAATTTTTCTTTTTCGACAGTACGCTGTACAGAGTAGGCTGGATGAAGGTCATTCTTCTTCTTCGTCTCTCTTTTTTTTTAACAATCAGCAACATGCTCACCCGGGATCTATGAGAGGCTTATATCGTCAGTATATCATGCATTACCCGTCTCCTCATCCCGCAGCCTCGGTTCGCGGGGATCGAGCTCGATCCAGTCCCCAGTGTTGTTATGATTAGTTGTTGCTGCTGTCGTCTCTGGCATCTGCCAATCGACCTCCAGCGTTGGAGTCGGTGTAGTACTCCCAGACGCGGCACCAAATCCCTTTGCCGGAGCAGGTGTGCCAGTCTCTTTCCCTGCCGCGTCAGGAGTGACCATCGCCTCGTCCGCACCTCTTCTCGCCCTCTCATCTACTTCATCCTCAGGCGTCCCCTCCCGGCAGGCCCACGCGTCGACAAACCTGAGCACGTCCCGCGGCCACCAGCGCTTCATAACCAGCAGACGAAACGGCACAAGGGCGACGATCAGGACCGGGAAGGCCGGTGCGGCACGGCTGAGGGTGAGAATGAAGATGGCTGTCGTGAGGACGATCTGCAGAATGGTGTACAGATGGATCGGCAGGTAGGACGGTCTCTCAGGCGGGGAATCATCGTGAGCGCCTGGCTCAGCAACACGTTTTCCTAGAGAAGCAGGAAGAGGAGGTAATTCCGATGGAGGCGTAAGAAGATAGAAAAATCTATACAGAATCGGACTGCAGATATTGTCAGCCAGCCTGCTGCATGCCAAGGAAATGAAATGGAATGGAATGAATTCCGTACTTTACAGACAGGCTCTGCTCCCCCATAAAAAGGAACAACCCAGCAAGGACGCTCGTCGGAGTCAAGCCGAGAACTTTCATGAATGGTGGACTGACAAAAAGCATGATTCCGCCCGCATGCAGCAACGCGGACCATCGCTGCTCATAGACACGCCTGACCTCGCGTTCCTCGGTCTTCTCTTCCCCGTCGACAGTGATCGTCTGTTGTTCCCGTTCCGTGTGCATCAGGGATTCAGAATGAAGAGGCGCTTGAGGGAGCAGCCCGTTGGCAGGTGGAATCCCCAGGATCCCGCATAACGCAGTGGTGGTGCCCAGCAAAGCAATGTCCCACGCGAATCCTCCCGGCTTCCGAGTCCCGTAGCGATCGATTGTGCAGATGATCGAGCTGACCTCGTGGTCGAAAAAGAAAAGCACGGTGATGATGATACCGGGAACGACGGCGGCAAAGATCCACCCTATCGGCAACTTCCAGAATTCGACAAAGAAGGTCTGTCGATCCGGGGACGTCGGCCTGAAGGAGGTGCTGACGTTGAGCGTCATCTTGTCCAGAGTGGCCAACTCGCCGACATGGGGCAGGGCAATGAACACGACGATCGAGATTGCCGCCGCATACTCGGTCAGACCGAGTCGAATGTACCGGTGGAACAGAGGCCGCCAGCTCTCGGCGGTCGAGAGGAAAATTGCCAGCAGCATGGTGCCAACTGCGCCGATTATGGCGTAAAGGAAAGCCGCGAATGACAGGTTCGCATGTGCTCTTTGGAGTTCTTGGATGGCCTTGTGGAAATAAATAACGCTGTTCAGAAGAGAAAAGATTTCCGTCGAAAACGTCGTCACATAACGCATCGTCCAGTCGTGAGCATTAATTATCGCGAGCAGATAATGGAGCCACGCCGCATGAATGAGCGACCAGGCCATGAAAGGAAGAAATGGAATCTGACCAATTGTTAGCTTGGCACAGGAATGGTGTGAGGATGCTGACCTTGAATGACTCGGTGCATAATGCATATATGTTCTCCGCCAGCACGGAGAACGGGCCCGTCACGCCGAGGATAGTCAGCGGTTGGATTGAGAACCTAGCTGAGTTAATAAAATCTATTTCTTAAGCGTTGAAAATCACCAGGAAGATGATCGCCACCGACTACGGAATACCTACAAAGAGAAGATAATCCCACAAATCGCCGTGCTAAACACAACTTCAATCGTCCCCCAATTGGCCCCCGTCGAGACATAGAGGTCACTGGCAAACGTGATGCCAGGCAAAAGATTAGTGAAGAAGACGTAGACAGCACTGGCGATGATCTGCTGGTTGAACACCGTCCAATCGGAGACATATCGCCTCCGCAGGTTGACGATATCCTGCTTCAGGAGTCTGAAGGGGCGAAGCGGTCCGCCAGCGGCGACACTTCCGCGCAGGACGCGAAATGGCCGGGGAGTGTGCTTGGAGGGCGTGATGATCGAGTGGGCATCGGGATCTGGGTCGTCATCGTGCTCCGGGAGATTGGATTGTCGAGCTCGACGATGACTCCTGTCTGGTCGGTGGCGGAGAGACGATATGCGAGCAGATGGCGGCCGAAAGGCCGAAATCAAAGACATTGGAATAAATAATGCCTGGGAAGTTGTATACTAATGTGTATTTTCGTGCGGGGAAATTATCGGTGTGAGATAGATGTATACTAGGTAGACGAAAGCGGTCTAACAGAAGGCATCGATGGATCTGGAAAACAACGGAATATAGATATAGTTCTCACCAGCGAATCCATCTTAAATACCAGCCAATGGAGTGCTCGAGTATCGTCTTCACCAAGTGCATTGCATTCGACTTCTTATCTGCTGGACGATCTTCAGCAATTATTTATTGGCTGGCATCACGTCACGGGGAAGACTGCTCACCGCCTGCCGTTGCGGAACATCTCAATTCCTCCGAATTTCCTCTCGTGTTGACTCTGTTGATTTCCACAGATCAGCATCGGGACTGCCTGATGCCTGTCGCTACAAGAATGGCCACTCGCTTCCTCTAATATGCTATGCCCTTGATGCCGTCTGGTCCAGAACGCTTGCTGTCCGTTGCCTGACCATGGCCGCCAAATTCATCCCGCGCCAGAGCTTCCCGCACTATGGATCGGTGCCGCGGTCGTACTTCCTGGGCCATCACCGGGCCGGCCTGGAGAAGATGAAGAAGATGCTGTCGTCGATCGACTACGTCATCGAATGCCGCGATTTCCGCGCGCCCGTCACCTCCATCAATCCCATGTTCGAGGAGGCTCTGGGCGACAAGTCGCGTCTGATCGTCTACACCAAGCGAGATCTCGGAGCCGAGTCTGACGCAGAGGCAAGAAGGGTGAGCTGCGAAAGAGAGAGAGGGATCCTCGATCCAATGCGGAGTTGGTGCTGACGAGTGAAAAATACTAGAATAAGAAACTGATGCGCCGCCTTGACGAAAAGAGCACCGTCTTTTTCACCACCTCCACCATGGCGCAATCCACGGCCCCGATCATCAGACACTTGAAGACAGATGCCTACGGCCCGGACAAGCTCGTCGCATGCCGGGTGCTGGTCGTCGGCATGCCGAACGTGGGCAAATCCACCTTGATCAACGCCCTCCGCAACGAGGGCGTCAAGAAGGCCAAGGCCGTCCAAACGGGCGGCCAGCCCGGCGTCACGCGGAAGATCGGCACTCCGATCAAGATCGTCGAGAGAGAGCACGGCTCCGACGTCTACGTGCTTGACACCCCGGGCGTCTTTGTCCCCTACGTGCCCGACGCGGAGCGGATGCTGAAATTGGCGCTCTGCGGCTGCGTCAAGGATTCAGTCATCCCCCCGACCATCCTGGCGGACTACCTCCTCTACCACATCAACCTGCACGACCCGCGCGTCTACTCGCGCTGGTCCGAACCGACCAACGACATCATGCCTCTCCTCGACAGTTTTGCGCGTCAGTCGGGCTACCTCGCCAAGGGGGGTGTTCCCAACACGGACCTCGCCGCCCTGAGTCTCGTTCAGAAATGGAGAGCCGGCGGCCTGGGCAGGTTCATCCTCGACGACATCCAAGCAGAACTCCAGCGACGGAAAGAGGCGGTTGAAGAGGCGGGTCAAATCAGCATGGCGCAGTTGCTCAAGGCCGAGAAAGCGGCCAGACATGAAAAGCAGAGGAGAAAAGAGGCTTCCTGATTTGAGAAGCACATTGCACTGTACTATTATTACATGCATGTATGATATGATGACGACTACCTAATTTGTATAGTAGTGAACCCGTGTACATTACAAATAGAAGGGAAAGAAATAAAGCAAACAAGCTTATTTATGGGTATCAGGACACTTCCGGTCGCCCATGCAAACAAAAGCAATAAATAGCACAGCGTATAGTTCAAAGGAGACAGCATTGGAAACGACACATCAGCATCAGATAGCAGTGGCAGTGGCAGTGGCAATGGCGAGATCAGGAGATCTTGTCCAGTAGTCTCCTTCTTCGTCTCTCCACCAGCTCTTCTTGCACCTCTTCCAGCGTAGGCAGCCTCCATTCGACGCCATCACCGGCATCGCCAGGCAATGGCTCCCAGCCATCCTCGACATCGTCCTCACCACGCCTGAGCATGTCCTCGAGGGCTTCCTTTTCCCGCTTCTGCTCGTACTCCACCAGCGAGGCCTCCTCCTCGTCACGCCCATACCCGAAGTAAGCAGCGTCCACGTGCTTGCGAGCCATCTCAGCTGCCGCTCGGCCTCCGCCTCCCGCATCCTCATCCTCCTCCTCCGGCCGCCGGGCCTTCCTCGCAGCGGCCTCAAACATCTCCTTGACGCCGGGCAGTTCCCGCGCGCGGCCAAAGTACCGGTACCCTTTCCCGCCACCGGGGATTTCCCTCCCTTCGTCATCGTAGACGCGCCCGCCGCCGCGCATGTAATTCGGGCCCCCCAGGTTCCGGATCTGCATCTCCCACATCCACTTCTCGCGCATGAGCTTGTTGATCTCGTCGTTGAGGTCCCGGATCTGGTAGTCGCTCAGGCTCGGGTCCTGGATCCGCGACACCTTCCGCGAGATCTCCTTCAGCACCTGCCCTCGCCATTTCTCGCACGTCGGGATCGAATCCACCGACGTGATCGCCTTCGGGCGGCGGGTTCGGCCAATGTCCAGAATTCCGACTTCAGCGGCCTGGGCCGCTCGGAAGCGGAAGAGCATCGACTGTGCCTTTTCGCTGTTGCGCGCCTGGCCGTTTTTTGGTTCGCGGTTAGTCGAGTTGCAAGGGGAGGGAGAAAAGAAAGGAAAGAAACTCACCATTGTGACGGAAGGAATGCAAACCCAAGTACAGTGGATCAGATACGGAAAGGAAAAGGATGAAGGAGGAGACTGCAGGAGAGAGAGGAGAGAGGGGGAGAGGGAGTCGGTGGTGGCTGAGGTTGGAGTGGTTGGACGTGGAGGAGTTGAGGTCGGAAGATTTGATTATCAAAGCTTGGCTTGGCCGATAAGTTAGGTTAGGCTGGCTGCTGGCTGCTGTTAGGGCTGCCGCCGTCTCCGCTTGGCACGATCGCCCCGCGTGACAATCCAACGTCTGAGTTCTGTTTAAACAATTGTACTGTATACACTTTTAGCAGAAATTCGTATCCTTATTATCATATCCTTATCGTGATATAGCTTACATACAGGCCGTGTCTATTCAAGTCTTATTTACAAGTAGAGATTGATTTACAAATAGAGAGAACAATTACTTCATACCATACTCGTAGAATGCAGTCACATTCAATACATACAGACAGCATAACTCATGAGCAGCCGTAAAGCATAAGGAGGTACATACATCTCGTCGTCATCTTGGCCAGTCATCACATCATGAACAAAGGTGGTCCCCCTGCCGCCAGTCATACGCCTCAACAGACAAATCAATAACGTACCCAAATGCAGAAAACGAAAAAAAAAATCCAACGAAAAAAGACCACCGCCGAAGAAGCTCAGCTCAGCCTTCACAAGAATCCTTTGGTGTTGCTGGTCTTCCTCTGAGGCACCTCAATACCACCGTTGGCATTGGATCCAACAAAAACACCACTGCCCCTGCGGCTTCCGACATCGCTGAACCCTGCCACACCGCTGGGCCGTGTTCCCCTCTCGACGCGGAGGGCTTTCCAACCCTCCAGTTCTCTCTCCAGTCGGAGACACTTCTCTCGTTCCTCCCGGAGCTCCCGTTCCGCCCGGCGGGCCTGGAGCTGGTTTTGTGAGTCACTTGACTGGAGCTCTTCAATCGTCTGGAGAAGCCGTTCGATCTTGTCGCGGGCCTTGTTGATGTCATCGTTGAGCTGGGCATTGATCTTGTCCCGCCGTTCGATCTGAGCCTGAAGATCCTTGACAGTGCGATCAACGTTCCGAACAGAGCGCTGCTCCGCATTGCGTTTGTTTTCCTGCTCTTCCAGCTGCGTTTCGAGCTGTCGAGTCCATCTGGGTTAGCATGCAGAACATCGATCAAGTTCCCAGGGTGCAAACAGAAACTCACCTCTTTAACTCTCTTGTGCAGGAATTTGATGTCTTGACTTGCTGACGAGTAGCCCTTGGTCTCAAGATCCACACATTTCAATTGCACCTCCTTGAGCTGCTTCTCCAGTGCGGCCTTCTCCTTGAAGAGCTGTGCGTTGGACTCGCGCTCGGCTGTCAGCTCCTTCTGCATTTCCGCAGCCAGTGCCTCCGCTCGTCTCATCTTGCCAACAGCCGCAGCGGAAACATCTTCTTGCTGCGCAAGTTTCGATTTGAGCTCCAGGATCTCCCGATCCATACCAGCAGCATTACGCATGGATGGGCTTTCTCCTTTGGCGAGGTCCTCGAGTCGTTCTCCAGCCTCAGTAAGCCGGGCTTCAAGCATCTTCTTCTCCTTGAGCAGCATGTCTCGCTCAGCTGTGACGTCCTCGATCTCCGTCCGCAGATTCCGTACTTGAGAAAGCAAAGAGACGACCTTGCTTTGAGCCTCATTATGGGCATTAACTGCCTCATCGCGCGACGTAGACACATCTTGGAGGGTCATCTCCATGCGAGCTTTCTCCTTGGCCCAAGTCGAGCTGTTGAGCACTTCATTGTCCCACTTGCTGCGAAGATCTTCAAGCTCTTCGCGTAGTCGGGAGTTCTCTTCGCGGACGTGGAGCAGGTTCTCACGTTCGATCTCGAGCTCGTTCGTCAAAGTGGAGAATTCTCTCTGGTATTTCTTTCTAGTCTGCTCCAAAGAAGCTTCCTTCTCCTCAATGTCCATGGCGCGCTGGTTTCTGTAGTCTTCCAGTTCGTTTTGGAGCCGCCGTTTAGCTTGAAGAGCGCCTTCCAAGTCCGCTGAGAGGTCTTCGATCTTTTCTTCGTACAACTGTGTCTGCCGTTGGAGATCTTCAACAAGTGCATCCATGCGCTTGCGTTCAGCCATGATGTTGGCACATGTCTCCTCCGCCTCTTTAGCTTGAGCCTTCGCGAACTGTTCCGCCCGAGCGGCCTTGAGCACAGCAATCTCCGCCTGCTCCAGCTTGCTGAAGTATTCGTCGGCACGACTCTTGTACAGGTTCAAACTGGAGGTGAGATCAATAACCTTCGACGACTCCGCATCGAGACGGATCTGAAGATCGGAGAATTCCTGAAGAAGCTGATTTCTGCTGGCAGCGTCCTGTTCTCTAGCAAGCTGAAGTTCCTGGAGATCAGATCGAGCGTCTCGGAGTTCCACCTCCAAACTTGCTTTAGCCCTCTTCAGCTTTTCAAATTGGGCTTTCGCTTCCGTCAACTCCGCCATGGCATTTTTGTGCACATTGAGCAGGGCTTTCCTTGATTGTTCCTGGGAATTCAGCAAATCGAACAGTTCTTCGTGAGACTTGGCCTGCACGTCACGCAAGGATAGCTCCCCAGTCTGGATCATGCGTTCAAGAGCGGAGACCTTCTTCGCGGAATCATCCAACTGCTCGTGGAGCCGGCCATTTTCGCGCTCCAGCATCTGCATCCGCCGAATGGAGGGACTGTCATCCTGCCACATGTCCCGGTTTGGTGTCACCATTTGCAGCTGATTCTGCAGATGCCGGTTTTGCATTTCACTCATCTGAAGTTTGTTCTGAAGCTCTTCGATCTCCGCCGCCATGTCCATCCGCTTTTGATACGTCGCGGTATCGACAGTGCGATCAGATCGACCGGAATCTTGAGCTGACTCATTGAAATTGAATCGTCGATTAGGCGTCGTGGGATTAGAATATCTCTTCACGGTGTCCGAGTTCTTGCGCACATGGTTAGGGGAGCGGGTCATGGCCATTTGATTCTGGTCGATTTCCTCGAGCAGAGCTCGTTTGGATGATGCATAACGTGCGTCGAGTTCCTTCATTTCATCTGCGTGGCGGCGGCGCATCTCAGCCAACTGGCTTTCTGCTCGGGCATATTTCTCCTCGGCCACACGCAGCTCGTTGTGCGCCATTTCCAGAAGGTGTGCCAGATCGACTTTCTTGGACAGGTCTGGCTGGACTGCTTCCCAGGACTTAGGGTTCTCGTCAACCTCAGGATCGAAAACTTTGTGCAAGACCATTAACTGCTGGTGACAGTCTTCTATCTCTTTGTTCGCTTGATCTAGAGCAGCTTGCAGCTTGCGGGTGTTCGCCTGTGCCTGAGTGCGTAATTGTCTCTCCGTTTCCAGGTTCCTGTTGGCTTCTGCTAGTTGAATGCTGGCCGTGGAAGCGGCCTTCTCGGCATTCCGACTGGCTTTGTGCTCTCGTTGCACTTCATGATTGAGATCTTCTAGACTCAAGGACAGTTTCTCCTTCTGCTTCTCCAGGGATGTGATGGTGAGTTGCGCATCTCCCAGCTGCCGTTGCAATTTCTTGCACTCCTCTTCCAATTTGGTCTTCTCCTTCTGAAGCTGCGTTATGCGCTGCCGTTGACTCTCCCCTACCCTAGAATTTGACCTTGCGACTTCCAGGTTCTTTTGCTGGATCTTATTCAAGAGAGCCCGGTTGTCGTTCTCAGATGCTGCAAGTCGGCCTTTCAGGGTCACAAGTTCGCGCTCCAGTCGCTCCTTGTGTTGGTCGTGACGCAAACGGAACGCCTCAGTATCCGCGATGGTCTGAGTCAGTTCTTGGACCTTCGCTGACAGACGTGTCCTCTCTGCTTCGACTTCCTCGAGCTGTTTGGATTTCGCTTCGAGATCCTTCCGCAAACTTGCCTGTCTCTCATTGGCCTGCTTCATGATTTTTTGCTCAATGGCACTTTCAGCATCCAGTCGGGCTTTTTCAACGTTAGTAAATCGTTCACGAAGCTTGATGAGTTCATTTTGGAGCTCTTTGCGCGCCTGTTCAGCTGCATTTCGGGCCTCTGTGGCGCGACGGAGGGTATCCTGCTGAATGTACATCTCCTTCTCAATGATGATCTTGGCTTCATTCAAGGAATCATATTTCTCTTTCAATTCTGCGTATTTATGCTCCCCAAGCATTTGAACGTCATCTCGGGATTGGCGCTCCCGGCTCAGTTCTGCCTGAACTTGGAAGAGTTGCGCCTTCAAGTCCTGAATTTGCTGTTCGAGGATCTTCCTGCTTTGACCAGCCTCAGCATCTTCAGACATTTTGGCCTCCAGCAGTTTCTTCACATCTGCAGCCTCGCGTTCTAGATTCGACTTTTCGGCTTTCATAGCGTCCACCTCCGCTTGGAGATCGCGCAGTCGTTTCTGCATGTCATCGTGTCTTCTTGAAAGCGATGCCCTCTCGGATTCGAGGTTCTTCTTGTCTTCCTCATGTCTTTTGAGATCACTGCGCAAAACAGATAGTTCACCCTCCTTGCGACGAAGCATCTCTTCATATCCAGTTGAGGTGGCGGATAGTTCCGAAATTTCCTGTCGGATGGCCTTATTCTCCTCGAAGAGATCCTTGACTTGCTTTTTGGAGGCCTCAAGCTCCTTCGTGGTTTTCGCCAGCTTGATATCCAGTTCCTGGTCTGATTTTAACAACTTGGCTTCCAAATCATGTAACTTCCGGTCCTTTAAGCTGAGGTGGCTTTGGAGCATTTTGATCTCTTGATTGAGGGATTGAACCTGGGAGTCCCGTTCGCTGTGTATAGCTTCCATCTCCTTCAACCGAGAGTCTAATACGGTAAGCCGTTCCTGCAGCTCTTGCTTCTCGGATTCCAGTCGTTCGATGATTTGGCCGGCTTGTTCGAGTTGTTGCCTTCTGAGATCAAGCTGTTCCTCAGCTTTCCTCTTGGCCTCGATAAGCTCGTCAAGTTGATCTTCAAGCTTCTCTTGGTCTGCAGTTGCTTCAGCCAATTTTTCGCTGAGTTCGATTTCCCGCATTTGAAGGCGCTTAAAGATTTCCTCCTTATCGAGAGCAAGAGCCCGCTCACTCTCTAGAGTCTGTTTCATGCGCTGAAGCTCCAAATCTGTCCGGCGTCTCTCTTCTTCTAGTCGTTGGCGATCAGCCAGATCCTTTTGCATCTTTGCTTCGAGCTGTTGAATCTTCTCGTCTCGTTTCTTCACTTCCGTAGCGGTCCGAGTCGCCCCTAGAAGTGGCTTCATCCTCGTGAAGAGTCTCCACCACGGGTTGACTTTAAGATCCAAATAGACGTGGAAATTTCTCTGTATGATGCGAGTTGCCTCGGCCCGGTAGAGACGCTTGTTTGCGATACGGCGCTGAATAAAGCCCCTAGCAACTGACTGGAAGCGCGTCATGATCTCTCGAATCAGGGTATCGCGTTTTTCTTCCAGCTCGGCTAAAACCCCAGCTCTGAAGAAGACTTTGGTTAAGCCGACACGATACCACGACTTATCCATGCCTAACTTGTCTAGGATCATTTGGGTAGCATTTTGCGCGTCCATATAACCCTTTGGCAAGTCACGGCAAAGCACTTCATAGCGTTGTCGGAATTCGTTAAAAAGAAGACGGTTCGGGAACCCAGTACGAGCGATTCTGATTCCCTCAAGAACTCCGTTACAACGCAACTGATCCAGCACTAGAGGCGCATTAAACAACTTGGGCCGCTTTTTGTGGTTGGGCAAGATACAGCGAACGAAATGAGGATGGGTTGAATGCAAGTCGTTCATCAGACTGGCCAACTGATCCTTGTGTCTCTGGGCCACGGTCCTGAAAAGCCCCTTTTTCACAAGGCTCCTAGAAGACCCTGGCTCATCATCTGGATCAGCGTAGTCGGAGAACAGATTTGCAACGTGCTTATCAGTGGATGATGCAAGGAGACGAGTAAGATTATCGTTCAGTGGATCCTTGTTCTTCTCAAGCCAACCTTCCGTCGTGTATTCCACTTCAGCGGCGTAGTGTGTGAGGATAAAGCCTTGATTCAGGCGTGAGGCTCGATACTTTGGCGATTTGCGATCCCACAAAGAGTTCAGCTTCTCAGTGAAAGACTTGTCCGTGGCCTTAGGCATCACGCAATCTTCGTCCAGGCACGAGAATATACCAATAGGGTTGGTCAACTCAATCAGGTCAATCGTAGGTTGCAGGTCTTTGCCGAAGTCGATGAAATTCCATTCAATCTTTTCCCTGGCATACTCTTCCTGTTCGAGGACGAACATGTGGTGATTGAAGAATTGCTGTAGTTTCTCGTTTGTGTAGTTGATGCACAATTGCTCGAAGCTGTTGGTTTCAAAAATTTCGAAACCGGCAATATCGAGCACACCGATGAAGTAAGTATCCTCAGTGGTTATACTACTCCTGTCCAGCTGGTTGTTTATCCGATTGACAAGATCACCAAAGCCTCGTTCATAAATACCCTTGGCCAAGGCGTCCAGCGCCGATCTCACCTGTTCAGGAGTTTGGACCTTTTCGACCCATTCCCTCCCTGCTTTGACACGAGGATGGAGCAAGCCTTTGACGAAATCCTCGGTGTCTACACCGAGAAGACGGCATGCCCTGCCCACAATCTCGTAAGCTTCTGGACTCAATGCGGCTTGATCTCCGCGGAGACTCTCCTTGGTCACAGGCACATTGCCCAGATGAAGAACTGCGGCTACCGTACGTAAGATGCACATCTGGTCCTCCTCGGTAAAATTCATGATGTGGAACGCTTCCATCAAGGAGTTCCATTCATCAGCGTCTGAGACGCCGGCGATGGAATCATTTCCATCTTTGGTATAGGCGAAGTCTTCAACTTGGAGATCGCCAAGAAGAAGGGCATCTCTCAATCCCTTGTCAGCGCCTTGGAGGAGTTGATAAAAGATGTGGTAGTTTCGCTCCTGAGGATTTGGTTTCACAACCCTGGATTTTTCCAGCAAGTACCAGTTGATGGATGCTCCGGATATTTGACCAGAACGGGTAAATTCGATACGGATGAACTTTCCGAATCGCGATGAGTTATTATTCCTCACAGTCTGGGCGTTTCCGAAGGCTTCAAGGATGGGATTCGCCCTGAGAATCTGTTGCGATAGATTGGAAAATTGTTTGGTTCCCGGCCGAGATGCCGGCGTATCTGTCGTGGCTACTGCAGCGAGATACTGAATGACCTTCTTCGTATTTTCCGTTTTCCCGGCTCCCGATTCTCCGCTTTCCGAGGAGTCAGCATGTCAAATATACCATCCAGCAGCAATGAAGATAACGTACGTTACAAGTATACTCTGATTTTCGCCTTCTTCCACAAGACTCCGGAAGGCTTGGTCCGCCATGGCAAAGATATGCGGTTTTGTATCTTCTCTGCTCTGACCTTTGTACATCTTCACATATTCATTGGTATAGATTGGTAGAGAACAGTAGGGATTCACGGTGACCAGGAAAAGGCCTGAATATGTCTGTAGACTGCATGTTAATACCACGTCTGGGCTACAAGCAAGTCTCCCTGGGTCCACTCACGTAGATCAAGTCTGCTTGATACCGCATATGCAGGTTGTGCACGACCGACGCCTCGTTTAGATGAGTGAGCTCGGCCATGTCATCAGCTTTGTCGAATTTGGCGGGGTTGACCTTGTCAACGTTTTCCACATTGACTTCACGGCGCTGAAAACAGGGAGATCAAGGTCAGAGGACATCCATCCAAGTCACGGGTCTGAGGACTGCATACACTACCGTCTTCACATTGCACCAAAAGCTCTCCATTGTCTCTCTCCTCAATTACTTCGGCCCTGATAAAGGCCTTCTCGGGATCTTTCAGCCACACGTAACGCTTCCCGGAGAAGTCATTGTCGCCCTCTCTTCCCTTGATGTCATCAGCCCCTCTCCGCAGTTCCTCCGACTTGATGAACTGAGGAGCGAAGGTCCCCGATGCCTCGCCATTGTGCTTCAAGGAACTTGATCGCTCCCGGCTGTGGGGAGATGTAAGGGTTACTGATGGGAAATGTGACAACGATGAGTTCCGCGTATGTGATTTCTTCTCTGGACTGCCGCTAGATGGCGGGAAGACCATCGATTTTGGTCGTGATGGCAGCGCCTGGGGACCTGGCGAAGGCGATGGAGAGTGCCGGCTAAAAGGATTAGCCCGCCTTGGAGAACTGTTCAATTGTGAAGACTGCATCGTTGGATCTATTCAGAACATCACGACTGCGATGATTTCATTGCAGACAAAACCCAAAGGACCGTCGAATGCCTATGTGAACTGCGCCGATACTGACCGAGGGGGGAATTAGAAACGGCGTAAACAGTGGTCCAAAACAAAAGAACAAAAAGAAACACTCATTAAAGAGGACAGACAAGTGGGAGAAAGATGTTAGATTCAAGACAGGGTATCGTCATCGGGCTGTAGATATGGTGGCCTGTGGGCGGTGCTCTCCGCCCTGTTTGTTTACCTGTTGCCCTGCAGCTCCACAGCGACAGCGATCGGTTACCTAAGCTTATCTCCAGACGAACCGTGCAACGCGCTAAGCCAAGCCTGAGGCTGCCCGGCAGAACCTCGCCGGCTCCACACCGCCCAGTCACGTGCCGGTGATGTGCGCTTCAATCTCGACGGAGGCGCCAAACTCCGCGATGAAATCCATCGCGCTGTCTGTTCGCCTTCATCGCACCCAACTCTTACATGTCGCTCATGTCTTAGTTCTCCTCATTCAGTACGTCACGAGACTACTTCCGCTTCTTGTCGCAAGTCAAGCTCCGCTGACTCGCGCAGTCTATGACCTGGACAGTCGAGTCACGTCGACGGCGCCTAGCTTCGTGATCACACAGTGCTGCTGTATGACTATGCATCTACTTGTCGCACTGACTACATCTCTCAGTGATTCATGAGACTGTACATCTTACCAGCAGCTGCACATAGTTTCCCTCTCTAGTTTTACTAACTTCTCTATCCTATCCCGGTCTCTCACCGCGCGGAGACTCGCCCGCTTTTGATAATAATGTCAAACTACCCTCCAACCCCCTCGTATGGAGGTCCATCCAGCTATGTGCAGCAGTGGCCGCCGCCCCCGCCTCCGGCGTCGACGTCCTCCCTCCCTCCCTTGCCACCGAATTTCGCGATGAGCAACGCTGGCAGAATGCACGATCTCAACGCCCCGGGGTCTTTTAATACCGAGTCGCACCTTCCTGGGCTAGGCATGCCTGGCGCTTCGATTCCCCCGCCATTTTTTGTGAATCAGCTTCCAAATAACAACTTCTCAGCTCCGTTCTATCCTGCGCCAATGAATCCATTGGGGTATCAACCAATTTCGTCGCAGCCTGCGCACGTTAGTTCGCAACCTGGAGTAGCCTCCACCCAGGCCGGGGCTCCGGCGTCTGTTCAGACTCAAACGAATCATGCGCTTGGAAATTTGCCCAATACTCAAAAAGCTTCTAGTGATGAGCTGGATAGGGAAGAAGGCGAAGTGAGCGAGAAGAATGGCGAATCTTTCTCCGGTCGTCAGTATAACGGTCAGAACTCTTCTCGATCACCTGTGCCTCATATAGCTGATCAAGAAGGCACCCATGGAGCAGACTCGACTTCCAAGGATCTCAACGGGCTGGAGGCAGGAAGAGATTCCTCGTCATTTCAGCTTCATGAGACGTCACGGAGGCACTCCACTGGAATGGCGGACGCGGGGTCGTCTTCAGCGACTCCTCAGTCAAGAAGAGATGCTAGTGAATCCCGTATGGATCTTAAGGTGATAAAGACTTCCAGAATTTATGCTAACATTTGCCAGCTTATAACCCTCCCATGTCCATCAATGTCGACCATCTGGACGATCATGTCCGAGGGGCATCTGACAAAGCAAGTCAGCCGGCGGCAGAGTCTCAGTCCAATTCTATCGATAGCAAAGACGGAAGACCTTCATACCTTGCTGGAAAGACACCTGCTCAAATGCGTGTCCTCGCTCAGGGGGCTCTGCTAAGTCTTGCGCCCCACAACATCCGCTACAAGGAGCTTGTGGAGGAAGACATAAACCCTACAATCCTCAGGCAGCTCTACGAGGAGATCGGTATCAAAATTACGCCCACAACGCCAGACTCCAAGGCTGCCGCTCAAGTTGACTCCGGTTCTACTGTTGCGCCAGCTCAAGCAACAAACGGTGATTCTGGTCCCGTAAATGGCCAGGTGAATCCCGTGAAAAGTCAGGAGACTGTGCCTCCTGCTCAACCATCGCAAACTCAGAATGCTGGGTCAACCACAGCGGCTAAGAAAGCTCCTGAGGTTGCTGGGAAGGAGGCTGTGCTTCAGACAGAAATGGGCAAGCCTCTAGAGCGGAAAGAAGTCATCGCTCGGATGCTCGCCGCTAAAGCCAATAAAACTTCCAACCCCCCGAGTACCACGAAGACGGAAGCTCCAAACGTTCCTGCAGATAAGGCGCCCGAAGCTCCAGCACGAACCGCTCCATCCGGTGAAACGCAACCCAAAGAGAAGAACAAGGCTCAGACAGAATTAGCACGGCAACGAATGGAACAATTAAAGAAGCAGGGACTTCAAAGATCGCAACCGTCAAACCAAGGCACCAGTCAGGCCCAAGTTTCGCAAAGCTCTGGCCAGTTACCTGTGACCGTGCCATTACAACACCCTCTTCCAGAACGTCCACCTGACCCCGAACCAACACCCGCCGCACCTGCCGCCCGAATTCCCGGGCTTTTTATGACGCAGGCTGAGCCTTCTGATGCCGCGAAATCTCGTCCTCAGAGTACTCCAGTAGCTGACTCGGTCTCCACGGAGACCAAATCTATGCTTCGCAAGCGTCCTCGAGCGTCCGATTTTGATGAACCGACCACAACATCTAAAAAGCCATTGCTCCCTGAGGATAGACTAGTTATTGATATCAGCGAGGATGAATCGCTTTACGGAGAGGACGACGAAGGCAACAAGATGGCAGTTGAGACAACGTCAGGATCTTCGCAAGCTCCAGCAACAAACCAATCTGCGACCCCTCAACCTTTACCGCCACACAAAGTAACGGGGCCTTTGCACCAGCGGTCATCAGTGTCAGCAACTCCGCAGACTCCTCGGTTGACTGATCAAGAAACCCTCAGGCAGAAAGATCTGGAGATTCAAGCTATGCGCCGCCGCATTGCTGAGTATGAAGAGCGGAAAAAGGCTAAACTAGCTGCGAATCGTACACAGCCTCCAGAGTCTGCGAATGGGCCTTCTGCCACATCGCTGCCTGGGAATAATGCTGAAGCTCAACCTTTACCGGAAGGAGCCCCGGCAGCCCCGGCGACGGATGCAGATTCCCAGCCTATTTCCACAGCTCCGACAGACTCCAATCTCCCCAGCCTCCATCGTAGGCCCTCTATTCAATCGCTGGCGTCGATGGATCTTGCTCAACTGGAGAGGATCCGTCAAAAGATTTTACGGAAACAAGAGATCGAGTCTGGACTTCCGGCTCTGGATGCTAAATTGTCGAAGTCGGAAGCCAAACTTGCAGAATGCAAAAGAGAGGAAGAACGTCTCCTGGCTGAAATTGCGAAGGGAAAGGAAGGGAGAAAGCAACTTATTGACGAACTGGAGAGTTTGGGGGTTGAGACTGGGGGTCTCACTCTGGAGCAACTCCAAGCGGCTAAGAACGAAGCAGAACAAAGAGAACGTTACGAGGCTGCTCAAGGTAAGCATTATCCCCGTCAACGCGTAGATAGTCTCTGCGCATACTTTCTTCCAGAAGCACAGAAGAGTTCTGGAATATCGTAACTCACTTTTTTCGATCTGCTTAGTTTCAGCTTCAGTTCAACCACAAGAACATCCTGAATCCCCGGATGCTGTTGCAACCGATACGTCCATATCAAAGCCAGCGTCCGATGAAGAACCACAAATAACTACGTCGCCTCAGTGTGTTGACAGCGAGCAAAAACCGAATTCCGATATCGTTGCAGTCTCACAGATGCCGCAAGAACCTTTGGACGCGAGTGCGGTAACTTCTGCTAAAGAGGACGACACAAGTGTCGCTGTTGAACGCGAGAACACCGGCTCCGTCTCTTCTGGCACATCAATGGATGAATCCATCAGCAGTGCACAATCCACGTCGGTCGATCAGCCACCGCAGTCGGATTCGGGTGCTTTAAGTCAAGCCACGGTCCCGGAAGCCCCGGCTGTATGCGAAACAGAAGCGCCGACAGACGCTGGATTACCGGAGAAAGAAGTCGAGAGCACGTCTCAGCCAGTGTGCCTTCCAGGTTTAGAAGCACCTTGTCCCGCGGTTGATACTGTTTCGGACAACACCAAGAGCGTTCCTCCTGAGGAAAATGTCAACCGTTCCCGTGAACCTTCGGTTGCATCCGACGTTTACGAGCCTCCTGAACCCGAGTACAGTCCGGACGGCGCCGCTTCTGACTATACTCCTCCTTTCAGCCCTAGCCCTCCCGATCACGTAGAAGCGGAAACTGTTCCAGCCCCTCCATCTTCCTTGCCCGAGGCTGATGAGGCACTAACGAGACACGTTCAGGAATCAACGAGCGCTCATGAACCTGAGTTTGATATACTTGGCGTATGTTGTGTGGCTACACAATTACTCTGACCGTTCCACTAACATGGGTGCAGGATGAACGACGCAGGGACGACTTGGCGTCCAGGTTCTCGCCGTATATCAGTCCTCTGAGATACTTTAAGTCTTATCGCTACCACCCCAAGTTTACCGAAAATGTTTCGGGAGGCTATCGTTCGTTGACCTACAGCCATAACATTGATCCTATGAAAGCACTTTGTCCTTATGAGGCTGCTGGCGGCGTTTGCAACGACAATACGTGTGAATTTCAGCATTGGCGTCACATGGTTCTAACCGGTGCGTTGATGGGCTCGAAGAACATAAGAAACCTTCTTTCCGCTATCTCCCCCAACCCCAACAACCCTATTCATCACTGCGGAATTTCCCTCTGTGCATGAGATCCTGCGTCATGCCTGGTTCGGATGCTGACCCTTTTCGGTATTGACTTTTGCAGATGACAAGATTCTGGTCCAAATGGGCTCTCTCCGGGAAGGAAAAACGCCAGAAGAGCGAGACAAGTACATCGAGGGTCTGAAACAGATCATCAATGACATGCGGCGCGATAAGGTGAAGGACTTCAACACGGTGGCCACCGAAATTGCCGCATACCGTAGACGTTTCCTCCAGGATCCCTCGCGCGTTGTCCCTCTGTAGCACTGCTGTGGACCTTGACCTGCTCCGGACTGTTGCTCGACAAGTCTGATCCTAGGAAGGTGAAAGTGCTGATCACTGTATATGCAGCGAAGGGGCGAGCCTTGCCGCCGCAAGAATTGAAGATTGAAGTGAGTCGTAAGACCTCGCCTTCGATTTTCAGCGCTGTCTTTACAGCTTTTTCTTTTCCCTTTTGCCTTGTTGCCGTTTGCCTTAGCTTCTTGCATAGCTCGCTTTCCTTTCCTTTCCTTTTCTTTTCCTTTTCTTTACTTGCATCGACTCAATTTGTTTGGGTCTTCCGCGTAGCATTCAAGGCGTTTTCCCATCTTTGGCGTCGCATATACGGCATACTCTGCATTGAGAGTCAATCTCCTTGACTGCTATTTTCTTCACTTGGTATAACGGTGGGAATTGACAGTTGGATGGATCTGGTTTCCATCAAGCAACGTAGGAAAAGAGAAAGGGAGAGTTCAGCCATTCTGGCGTTCAGTTCAGGGCAAAACGAGATGGCTCGGATGGTTCCATGATACAGATTGGCTTGAAACAGCACCGTACCACCCTCATTGTGGTGAATATGCGCGTCAGCCGGGGGTTGTCGCGTCAGTGGCAGCTCTCCTGTATAAGTCCTAGATGTGAATGCATTGACTTTGAGTCATAATTTTCCATGCAATCTTTGAATAGAGTGATATTCCCATAGTTGCAAAGCTAAATAATGCTGCATCGCTCATGTGCAATGATCTGGTATAATGTTTATTCTTCATATAAAGATAGGCTGATGGTAGTTAAGGCCGAGGCATGATTTATCGGCGTTTATATATAATTCAAATATGAGCGGGCGATACATGTACAGTACAGGAGCATGTCAGCACCTCTAATCTGGGCAAGCAAACAAGCAAACGAAAATAACAATTCCTCGGAAGTAGCACGACTTAAAATTGCAGACTAGATGGACGGATCTCTACCCAAGCTGGCTGGTGATGAATGCTGTAATACGGAGTGTAGCAGTAGGAGCATCGTTCGGAATCGGAACATTATAGAGATCCGTCGGCACATGAATCCCCCCGGTCGCACCTGCTCGGCATGGAGCTGGAGATGGGCCCAACTTGCACAAACGGGCTAAGACCGCCTGCAGCGAAATCCTGGCGATCCTTAACGCAATTAAAGTGCTTGAGCCTCGGCAGTCTGGGCCAATTGCAACAGAGCTTTTCAATCTAAAGGATCAATAATCAAGAACTTTCTTCAGGAGCGTTCGTTTGTCATCATTAGAAATATAGAAAGTTTACCTTTTTACGCGCATCCTGTTCTGCCTGTTCTGTTCGCTCGTGTCCGCGAGAGACGGCTGCGCAGAGCCATTGCGCACTCTATATTACTACTCCTGCTTGTACCTCCTGATTTTATTTATAGCTTTGTGTCCCGGGTTCGTGGTGTTAATTCACTGCAATTGAACAGAAATCAGACACGATTCTGACTCGGAATAATTTTTTTTGATCCTTTTCTCCCTAATTGACTTGATATTAGTCCTCCACCATGCCGCTGGCTCTCGCAGAGCCTGTCAAGCTGCCATGCGGGCTGATACTGCCCAACCGCTTTGTCAAGGTGAGAGAAATCTCTAACCTCGCTGAATGAGTAAAAATCATGGCTGGACAGGACTAACGAGACTTCTCCAGGCCGCCATGGCCGAGGGAATGGCTAGTAAAAAAGAAAATCTCCCCAATCAGGATTTCTTCCAGGTCTACGCGAAATGGGCCGAGGGCGGCTGGGGTGCCATCCTGACGGGTGAGAGAATTTGTCGTCTGGCATTGGAAAAATCCTCAGCGCTGAACTTTTGGGTGAGAAAATAGGAAACGTCCAGGTAGACCCTGATTATCTCGGGAATCCGCAGGATCCCGTGGCCGGCGAATACAACGAGAACGACACCAAGACTCTGGACCGCTGGCGCCAGTATGCGGACGCCTGTCAGAAACATGGCACCCCGGCCATTGTCCAGATCTGTCATGCAGGCAAACAGTCCCCCCGCGGAGCAGGCCGGAGGGGCCTGTTTTCCCCGACGATTGCTCCCAGCGCGATTCCTCTGAACCTGGGTGATGGCTATCTGGATAGATTCTTTCGATGGCTGGCCTTTGGATCTCCTAGGGAAATGACGGTCAAGGATATCGAGAAAGTCGTTCGTCAGTTTGTGGACACGGCGCGTCTTATGGCCAAGAGTGGCTTCGCGGGTGTTGAGCTCCACGGTGCACATGGCTATCTTCTCAGTATGTTGGCAAACAGTAGACATGTAAAAACTCTGGAATACTGATTGATGTACTACTACAGCCCAGTTTCTCTCCAGCAAGGTATGAGCGTTATATCTTACGCACTTTCAACAAGACTAACTTCGACAGTCCAATCTGCGCACCGATGACTACGGCGGAACCCCCGAGAAGCGAGCAAAGATCGTCGTGGACATCATCCGGCAGATCCGCGAGGCCGTGCCCTCGAACTTCTGCATCGGAATCAAGCTCAACTCGGCGGACCACGACTCGGCAGAGTTTGAAGACACGATGCGGCAGATTGAGCTCCTCGTTGAAAGCGGGATCGACTTTTTGGAAGTTAGCGGTGGGTCGTATGAAGACCCGAAGGTGAGTAATCCACATCTTATGGCATACGATTGAAGAATATCGACGTAGCTCACCTGATCAATTTGAATAGATGATGAGCCAAGACTTCGTCCAGAACACCGAGAAAAGCCAGCGCACGTTGGCCCGCGAGGCCTTCTTCCTCGACTTCGCCGCTGAGATCAGAAAGCGGTTCCCCAACCTCGTCCTCATGGTGACCGGAGGATTCCGCACCCGCAGAGGCACCGAGGCCGCCGTGCAGAGCAAGGCGTGCGATCTCGTAGGCATCGCGCGTCCCGCAGCCGTCAACCCTAAATTCCCGCAACTGCTGCTGGACGAGACCGTCCCGGACGAGGACGCGCAGCTCGTGCTGGCCAAAGTACGTCTTCCGGGTTGGATGAGATTCCTGCCGCTGAAAAGGGCATTGGGTGCGGGGGCAGAAAGTGTAAGTTACCCCTACCTGTAAGTTGCTGTTTTTGAAATGGGAAATCGACTGACGGTTGCGACTGCAGCTTTATTATACGCGTCAGATTCAGAGATTGGCCAAGGGATTGCCGACTTCTGGACCTCCTGCTTGACAATAAAATAATAGGCGGGATGTACAGTACATCATTGTCGTTGTTTTTGATTTGATCCACGTGTTGTATAAAAGAATTCTCTGTAATATAAGTTCTCTTCAAGTAAGCCGTGTCTTTTACAAATTGTTGAGAGAGGAGCTGGCTTAGCGGCTATAGTAATTACCTACAATACTACAGAGTGGGACCACTGTCACCTGTCAAGGACGGCCTGAGCAAACAGCTCCCTCAGCAGATCCTTGTATGTAGACTCCTTCGACTTTGATCCCTTTTTTTCCTCGATGACTTTGACGACCCGATCGAACGCTCGCTTGGTGCATTTCTCCTCGCAGAATATGCGTTTGGCAGTGCTTTTTAGCCGTGATTGGATGTTGTCGATGGTTATCCTCTAATGAATGCATCCTCAACGTGATAGGGGGAGTCGGTTATCATTCTTGGTGTCGCGTAGGTAGATTCAGTCAATCGACGCGTCGAGGATGGACGCGTTGCGAATGCCGACGATCAGGTGACCACGGCAAGCATTATTGAGAATTACTCCGTATAATAACGACAAGGGAATTGAACAGTGAAAGAATTGTTCAATTAGGTATTTGCATCTACGGAGTAGTTTGCTCTGATCAATGGAAGCTTTAGAGTTTCGGATCTAGCCGTTGCATTCCTACTGTCTATTCATGTACCCAGCAAGCCATCCAATAGTCATTTATTCGACTTATTCAACAGAATCCACAGGCTAATAATACCTACCTAGTTGCGGGGAGGAAAAACTTCCTCACCTTACCCAGGTATCTAGGTAATCTACAGAATAGGCAGTGCACCTACTAGGTATATGGAATACTGTCCCAACATGGCCTTTCCTCCCCCTCACATCCACCCCCCTCAGCCCACTCACAGGCACACGCACACCATCATTCTGCTTCACGGCCGCGGCAGCGACGGACCGGAGTTCGCCTCCGAGCTTTTCTCCTGCGCGACGTCCGCAGCAGATGGGCAGAACCTGCCTGCAAGACTGCCCAGTTGGCGCTGGGTGTTTCCGACTGCGCGCGAGCGACAGTACCCAGAATTAGACGAGGAGGAGCAGGAAGACGACTATGTCATGCGCGCCTGGTTCGATGCGTATTCGCTGAAAATGGACCATTTTTGCTCTGCTCGAGACCATCTCCCTGTGTCGATACAATGTTGCACTACATGTACTGTACTGTACTGTACATATGTGTATTCAGGTGGCATGGTTTATTTACCTCTAGTCTGCTGTCTACCTAGAAGAAACAATCCCAGAAAAGGGAGGAGATCAGTCAGCTGCTTTCTGCGTGGCTCTCTCCTCATGTGACTGCGTCTTGATTACAATTAGCTGCTTTTTGATTAGTTCGTTCTTGCGACCGCCCTGCGATCATTTGTTTGTTTTTGTATATTTCCCCCAAGCGGATGCGAAATTATTATTATCAGATTTGTTGTAAATAAACGTAGCGTTGCTTGGATGCCTTGTCCAAGTCAAAGAAAATGACAGAATATGCTGCCATTGTGACTTTGGCTATTGATTATGCCTATCAAGAGATATCAGATTCGTCTGTGACTGGTATATTTCTACACCCTCATAGAACAAACCATGGCAGCCTGCTTCTCAAGAAACCGAACCACATCCTCAAACCCCTCTGGCTCCTTGATCCAGTGCCCATCGCCCTCTGCTCCACGGTACTCCCTCCACTCAGCCCGGATGCCCATCTGCGTCAAGAGCCCATGCGCCTGACGACCCAGGCCAACGTCCACCCAACCGTCATCCGTCCCGTGACTCAGCATCACGGGCGTCGACAGCACGGGCTCAAACTGGATGTCCTGCACCTCAGACTGCGGATGGCCGATCGTTTCGAGGAGGAATCTCGATACCAAGACGCCTTTACTCGTGCTGCCGCCGCCGCTGCTGCTACTGCTGGTGGTAGTAGCTGACTGGATGATCTCCTCAATCTGCCGCGCAAACGGCAACCATCCGGAAAATCCCAGCAACCCTCCCAGTCTCCTCCTCTTCCCTCCTCCCAGTATCTTCCGACTCGGCCAGCACAGCAACGCCCACAACGCCGTCGCCATGCCTTGACTGAACCCCCCGAGAAAGACCCTCTCCGCACAGCCCTCAAGTCGCTGGATCTCGCTCTCGAGGACGTCGAGAACATGCTGCGCAGACTCCCGCAAGCCCTCGACTTGCTCCTCCTGCCGCTCGTGGATGTTCCTTTCTGGTCATTGCGCTGGAGCCGTCGTGTGACTTGAACAACCTAACTTAAGCAGACAGACCCATCTTCTTCTGTATGTAGTCTTCTTCTAGAAGACGGCAAGTATGTAACACAATCAATCAATCCAACAGTGAGGGTTTATTCATTACATGTAAGTAACCACATGCACAGCACTTCCCAAGTTTTCGCTTTTATTTATTTATTCAACTTTTATTTACTCTGTAAGCAAACAAACCACTCACTGCATGCTGCAGCCCGCAGGACCATGGATGTTTTCTCCGTATTACTATATCCCAGCAGAATCTCGGGTAAGGCGCAGCGCTAGAACGCTTCACTCTTTCTAGCAGGCTTCTAGTCAGGTGCACAGTGATCTTTCAGCTCAATTCTCTACCAGGCAACGAGGGGAGGACGGGTGGTCAATGCTGCGCGATTTTTTGCTTTCACGTGGATATACTTCGTACACTTCTTGCCTCGTCTTCGATCGCCAGGGTTCTCTCAGAACGGATCGCACCGTGGCGCAGCAGTCGTGCACGGATCTGGCCTCGAATTCTCAAACAGTTATTAGGTATTTACTCCGTAACTGATCGTCGAGTGAAGGAATTCTGACTGTTTGCCTCACTTTGAAGACAATGCTGTTGTTTGTCAGGTCAGGCCATTAAAATATCTCTAAAAGAAATTCCCCATGTCTGCAGAGATGGATGTCGGACAGGGGTGATCTTTTTTTTTTCTTTTGCAAAACCTGATAGGGGCATATGTCTCGAACAGTGGAGAAAGACCGTGGTAACCACAACCAGGTGGATAGATAGATAGGGACTGCCTATATTTCAAACGATCAGTACGATGGCTAGAATCGAGTTTGGATTATGCATCTGCTCCTGCACGTGCTTCCTGTTCTGGAGATACAGATCTGTTTAATAGCATGTTTAGCGATGGGGTGTTTCAGGCCCGCTAGTTTAGTGCCATGCAGCAGGAGCAGCACAGCCTCTATTGGGCGCTGTCCCAGAGCTGCGGGCAAAAGCCTACCTAGCCTAGGCTCGGGATGAATCATCAAGGAACCAAGTTACCAAGTTACCAACAACAGCTCGATTGAGATCGGATCGACGACATGGGCAACAAAAAGCTTTCAGCGCAATACTCCTCTAAATGGACTAACCACTGTTGGAACGGCACACCGGGCAAACGGGGCGCGCTCATGCTAGTAGTAATAGGTATCGGGTATCGGGGACGGAGAATTTTATTTTATTTTATCACTCTGAAAAAGGATGTTGGAGAAGGGATGGGAATTTGCACAGAGATGTAGTAGTGTAGCTGTTCAGGCCTGTCAATTACAGCGCTGCAAGAACGTTAGCAGGTGCATTGCGGCTCATGCTCATGTGACAAAAAACACCTGACTGACAAACGAACACCAAACAGTCGCAGACCTAACTAGCAAACTAGCAGACAAACATCATTCGTTGCGGATCATGACTGAATGATCTACGTGCATCTGCATGCATTAGGACAGTGAATCTGGGAGTCTTGATGAATCATCCCGGTTACTTGCGGAGTCCTCTTCCGCGCCACGGCTGCCTTGGAATTAATTCCAGGCAACCAGGCCTGCCTGTCTGACTCTGTACAGTATACGACTTGATTACAAGCTCTTATAGATTGTTATTCATTCGCGTGACGCTAAACGGAATTGAAGTGACTCGTCGAGTGGGTCCTCCAGGGCTTCTGTTCAAGGCAAGGCATCAAGGCTAGGCGGGGTGGATCGTCGCCAGCGCCTTGAGAGGTATTCTAGATGTGATGTAAGGTGAACCATTCTGATCTTTGATCTGAAGAAATTCAATGAAAATTCAATTAAATGTATTCAAGAAGAGCCCGAAACTAATGATACATTAGCAGCAATAATACCCTGAAATCCCTCCACGAAACAAATCGAAACAAATCGACTGATATGTGTAACACACGCCGCGCTGATGCGTCCCGAAAATGTCTATCGATATACCAATTAAGAACCATGATTAGAATGATGAGTATCAGAGAAAATGATCTATGACGCAGAATCGAGTGCTCCCAATGACCGTCCAACTGTCGAACCCGAAACCCTAAAAACGAGGAATGAATCTCTGCCAAGACTGATTGATGACTCCAATGCACAATGCAATGCAATGCATTCACTTTGCGTAACCTGCCAGACAAAGTCAACGTCAACGCTCGGAGATATGCATGTACAGTACTGTACTGTACCTCGAGTAAGTAGGGTACTTACCCAAACCCAATTTTTCCTCCAAAACAAAAAGAAAAAAAAGTTCATATCCACAGATTCACCTTTCGGCTGGAATGCAGTTGTCGCAGACAACGTGGTTACAATTCACACACACAACTTGGTGGTTGTAGACTTTCGGTCCATCCCGGCACTGGCAACAGTAGTACATGAATGTCTTTGGACCGTGAGTCACGATTCCCTGCCCGTGCTGTCGGCCTCCACGCGTCATGTCTCGAGCGCCAGACCGACGGAGGAGAGATGGAGCAGGAAATTGCGAACTAGATGCTAGCGACAGAACCTCGTCTGTCGCCGCGCGATGACGGTGCTCCATGTTGCTGTTGGAAGGATCGAAGATGCTGGGCACACCGGGATACGGCGACGTGCCTTCGTCGTCGCCGCCGCAGAAAGCGTACTTTGGGCAAACCATCTCGACAGTGCAGCCGTCGCAGCGAGGGGCCTGGCAACTGGCGCAGGCGGCGTCGATGACGATATTTAGCGGGCCGTAGTTGCACTGGCAGCAGTACCAGACAGGGACGGAGGTCGGCATTAGCGAATTGAAGGAGGATAATGAAGAAGAAATCGTTGGTCTTGTGGCTTGAGACGAAATGATAATGATGATGATGATGATGTTGTTGGTTGGTGTTCAGACAGACCAAACTTCTTCAAAGATGATCTGGTCTGATCTGATCTGATCTCTCTGATCTGTCTAATCTGAAATGACTTGATATGATGATTCTTGTTTCACGTTGAGGTTGTTGGAAGATAAAACAAGGAATTGAGCAGAAAGAAGGGGCCATTATATAGACACACTCTCTCTGAGGAAGGGAGAGCAGACAAGAGTCATTGATGAGAACCATCTCTGACAACAGGCAACAAATCATCTACAGAAGCAAGCAGTGGCTGTGATCAAGAAACAAAGCATCCAATCCCAGGCAGTAGGCATTGAGTCGAGACTCCTCAGGAAGGGCAAAACAGGCGGGAATGAGTAGTCTGCAGAGGGTAAAGAGGGTAAAGGTGAGAGGCAGGCATGATTTCTCTTTCAAGGCAAACATCCAGGCACAACACGAGCCAATCGCAGTGAAGATAACTGCAAAAACAAAGTAAAAAGAGATCACCGCCAGGGACAGGATTCTGCCTGATTCCTACATGTACCTTGGTTTAGCAGGTTTGCCTAACAGCGCGAGCGGGTTCTAGATAGGAACCCGGTGCCCTAACCTAAAAGCCAAGCCCCCGCCCCGTCCTGCATTCCCATTTCTACATCCGCTCATGTAAGTTTGGTCAGAAAGAAGGCGCGGAGAATGAATCAGTAGCCNGTTTTTTTTTTTGGTCGAGCATGGCTGTGGAGTAGGGCAAATCGAGTCATACATGTATGCAGCTCGCAGCTCGTACAGTACCTAGTCTAGTCATCCGCTAGTAATGTCTGCACAGTACAGTACATACAATACATGACAGTCAATTGGATGCTGTGGCAGCGACAGGCTTGTCTGCAATAGCGGAGACGACCGGTAGGAGAGCCAGAAATATTGGAGTACAAGGATTTTGCCCTACTGAAGGATGGAGTAATGTACGGAAGATGGCGGGCCCCTGGGGTTCCGCACCGGTAACTTGATGGCGGAGAGCGAGCCCGCGGGCGAGAGGGCACAAGGCACATTGAAGGCTTGTACTGTACAAGGGTACAGGGCACACAGGGCACAGAGGCTTAGACGCGCCCGGTCAAGTGTACTGTGACGAACGTTGACTGCGCTTATTGCTCTGAAGAGAAATGCAGGGCCAGGAGCGTTGTGATCCGTGCCTAGCAGTATAGGCGTGACTTGATTACATCATGGAGAAGGACAGCAAAGCGCATCAATAATGATAATGACCCCAGCCTATCAACAAGAAGAATCGTCTTTAGCGAGAACTACCTGCTGCGCCTCCGGGTTGAGTAATAACTCTCCAGGTTAATCGGCTGGATAGGCTGATAGGCGCGAGCGGGCGAGGCTCTTTCATTTCGGCCCCTAGCTCAGCTAGCCTGCTGGGACTCTGCACAGTCGGTGACGACAGATCACTTTTTCGCAAGGGCTGAATAATGTTCAAGGCAACTATCTGCAGGCGCATTGCACACTGCACCGCCATGAAAAAGAAGGTGCCTTGAAGAAGTACGAACGGGCAATTGACGAAATCCCCCACCCGTTCCTGATCTCCGCGTCTGCCGCATAGCATGGAGCATGGACGGAATTTGCCCGTTTGGGCGCCCGGGGCGGCGGCTCTGCTGCCTAGCCGCCTGGTCCTAGAAGCGAGCCCGCTGTCGATCGTCGATCAGTACTTAGTCATAAATTACATAAGTATCCCTGTAAGCACCTCTCATGGTAATCTGTGATACCATGTAGATGACTCTGCCAGCGATCTTTCCCTCTTGGCGCTATATGCTAGGCATGGATTTTTTCCGCTTTTGGTCGTTTACTGCCTGTCTGCATTTTCACTTATATGGACTTTACGAATGTACTATGTTTACGTCAGAGATGATAGTCCTCAGCGTTAGCAGTATGTACATGTAGTATATGGTCCTTGTCTTATTTCTTGTTATATAGGAAAAATGGTAAATGATGAATAATGCTGGAGCCTTGGCTACATGTAGCTTTTTTTACTCAGGAGCCTGAGCGATGAAAAATAGTAATATGGGACTGTGTACTGTACATATCTAGTATAAGGTCTATTGATCTATACCCTGACTGGAGCTACTAATACACCGAAGAAGGATAAATCAGGAATAAAGAAATGCCCGAAAGAAAAGAAAACAATAGACGAAATCCCAATAAATATCCGTCTACAAGAAAAGAAAATAGTAAATTAGAAACCCTCCTGTTCTCTCCCCCTCCGCAGACACTCATCGCATCGCTTATGCTGGCAGTGAAGCTCCACACATTCGGTGGTCCAAGCCGAGTACGGCCCAGAACCGAATGAACAGTTGCAACAATACCAGACGTCGGTCCGGCGTCTCATGGGGACGGCGAACTGGGGATGCTGTCCATTCTGCTCGAAGGCATATTGTAGACTGGCAGCATTTCCCGCCACGAATGGAGGCTGATCGGTATTCTGGGGAGTAAAAGACTGATGTTGTTGTCCTTGAACGGTTCCTTGTTGTGAGTGGAATCGCTCATATGGATTCCCGTTTCTGTGCTGCTGCCGCCGCCGCTGCTGTCCCCGCGCGGTATTATGCTCCTGTTGTGCCGTGCGTTCTTCAAGCTGACGGAGCCACTGTTCACGGTACGGGACATCCTCGAGGGAAGCATACTGGAGCATAGTATGTTTGCTGGGTCTGGCATTATTGGGTGCATGCGGTAACTGGAGATATACAGGAGACGCTGTCCGGGTCATGCCGGTCTCAAGCCGGCGGCCGTCATTAGATTGCTGGTAGCGTTCGCGGTAATAGCCCTACTCCAATTAGAAAAGCAAAAGATGCAGTTAGACAACAAGTACCTGGTTGGACATTTTGTCAGTGATAAGATTCGCGTGGATTGAACGAGAGAAAGTAGAGAACAGGAATACCACAAAACACCAATGTGGGTGTAATACAAATATACCGGAAGAAGCAGTGGAACACAGAGAAAACAGAGTCACCATCTCTTGCTCGTAGATATACACGGAACGTGAGCAGGTTGCCTTCAGCGTCCTCAACTCTAAGCCACCGAGAGCAAAGAGAATGATGGGATGCGCCTTGAACCGGTGAAGACAGGCCAGGCAATAGAAAAGCAAGACGCAAGAATCGCAGGCCAAGGGAGACGTATCTTGCGGACAGCGCCCTTTGACAGGCAAAAACGCTCCACTTGGTGACCATTCTAGGAGACCGCTCAATTCCGCCACTGGTGAAAGTATGATAGCCGGGGCATATTTGCCAAGGTAGGCCCGGGATACGGGCACTGAATAAGTGCACCCGCAGCTACCTCTAAGCATCCAAGCACACATGACTGAGGTTTCTTTCAAGGTCACCGTCGAAATATCGCGCGGTCAGAATTGCAATAGTCATCGTCGATGGAGAAAGGCGCCAAGTGCACGGCCACTCGGAGACGAAAAGGGAGCCGAAACGAGGCGGTCCGGAGTGGACACACCTGCGCATCATGGCAGGGTGAAACGGGGGAGCAAGGCTGACTCGGCAGCGGATTTCTCAGACCGGAGTGAGGAGGACGTATTATTGAGTCTCTCACAGCGCAGGGCAAGTGGACACTGGAAGATTGAGATACGGTACATGTCCTGATCCATAATTGGTATAGCGAGACCTGGGCGAGACATCAGTTACCCTTTCTGGGTCCGCAATACACGAGAAAAGTTGAGAAAAGGAAACAGATAAGAAAAACAGTGCAAGAAAAAGGTTCTAAAAAGAATGGAGCAAAATGAAGGACTGGAGAGGCCGAAAGGAAGAAGGGAAAGAAATTAGGCTATCAAATATAGAGGAGCAGAAGCCCTCTTAAATAGTAAAATCCTTCTTTGATAACGCACGCATTTTCAGCCGCAGATTGCCGCGGCTCGTGCGAGGGGCGGCATCGATGCTACTATGTCCAGGACGGGTAAAGCTTGCAGCCTTGTTCGCCATTTGTGCGGCATGACATTCAAGTGAACGGTTATTCGGCTTATGGGACTGGTCTGCCTTGAAGAACAGCCTAGTCAAGTGCATGTGTACTTCCAATTATGCTCCTGGTTCATGTTAGTTAGTATGCCATCTACCCCGCAGCTGAAGGACACTTACAGAAACTGGTGCTGCGAATCCATCTAACGAAAGACCACAACGAATGGGAGTCAAATGGCTGAGTCTCTGCTGCTATACCACCAAGAAAAGGCAAATGTTGGCTTCGTTGCAGCTTCCAAGTCGTGCTGGAGGTCAGATGGAGGTCGACAATTACTGGATTAGGCAGGAGCCCGGCAACAGTGTCGGGATCCAGGCTATTCCTGTTGTGGACATGTTATGTCACGTGACATGCGCTGACTTTCATCCCAATCGGGAATGACGACTGCATTAGCTCGTTGTTGGATCTGGCATGGATCATCATGCCAGCAGTCCTGTGCGTAGACAGGCTGGCAATGATGGCTCTCTCCAAAAGTCCGCATTGAAGTTCTATCCCTCATTACCGAAATCTATTGCCATTTCTTGGCGCGGATTCCGATGCGGATCGCTTGCGAGATACCACTCCGATGGCTCTTGACGAGAAAGCCGCGAATCGTGCTATATCCAAGGTGATCCCCGTGTTGCTGTTGGGGATCATAGCTTATGCTAGCTTTGTTTTGACCAAACCTCTGTGCAGTAGGTGCCTTTTGTTTTTCCCCCTCTCCCTC
Organism: Rasamsonia emersonii CBS 393.64; assembly: GCF_000968595.1. Lineage (NCBI taxonomy): Eukaryota > Fungi > Ascomycota > Eurotiomycetes > Eurotiales > Trichocomaceae > Rasamsonia > Rasamsonia emersonii. Next base: position 49,173 of record NW_013563255.1, read on the forward strand.
CCCTAGATGTCTTTGCTAACTTGTCTAAGTCGACTATCTTATCCATCCTTCACCGTCCTATGATAGGAGCCCTCGAGTCGGCGCCGGCGTCGTCATCATTGTCGTGTACTATGTCCTGCTGTTCATCATTCTCACAACTTACCTCCGTCTGTACTACCAAGTCATCTTCAATCCGGATTACATCCCTCTCGGGGAGCAGTGCGCAGCGAACCAGAATGAAGCGAGAGGATCAGACGGTCGTCAGCGGAAGAAAGGTCGGAGGACAACACGGGCAGGAAGGCCGCAGGATGGCCCTCGAGAGAAGAACAGTCTGAACTCGTCGAGAGATGTCGAGGGTGGAAGAGATCAAATCGGCGGAAAGGCATTTCCCCTGGATCCAGCTGGCCTGGAGAGCTTCTACATGAAGGAGGTTTTCGTCTGTCAGGAAGACGGGAGGCCCCCATACTGCTCCAAGTGCTGTCAGTTCAAGACTGATCGGGCGCACCACTGCCGTGATGTGGATCGATGCGTACGGAGATTAGATCATTTTTGTCCTTGGTGCGGTCCCAATTGGCGATGCTGCCGGTCAAATATGGGCTGACTGTGTTCAGGGTGGGCGGCGTTGTTTCGGAATCATCACATAAGTTTTTTATTCAGTTCGTTTTCTATACCGCAATATTCTGCGGTTTCAATCTCGTTGTGCTCTCGATATTCACGGCTGAGCTTCGTCAGGTGCGTGCAGTCGCAGCCCTTTTTACGTGGTGTTCAAGGTGCTCATCTGACCTAAATTGTGTTGCAGAGAGGCCACGTGAATGCACATTGGCTTGTCGCGTTGGGGCTGTAAGTGGACGGCAAAACCACCTGGTCAGTCTCCATGCTGATTGAAAATAGGAGCTGTATCTTCTTTCTTTTCTCTGCCGGGATGACAGGGACTTCACTTCATCTTGCCGCAACCAACACCACGACGATCGAGAACATTACTCGCAAAACCAAAGTGTGGACTCTGGCCATCCACATAAACCGTCCCAGCAACACCGAGTGGGCCCGAGTATTCCCAACCGTAACCTATCCATCGCGGCCAATCTCTACCCCAGTAGACTCATCCGACCAAGACTCTCCCAAGCAAGAAGACAGCCGCACTTTCGCGATCCTCCGGACGCAACCGGGGGAGAATCCATTTGACCTCGGCAGCCCGCTGAAAAACCTGCAACAGGTCATGGGCTACACGGTTTGGGACTGGCTTCTCCCGCTCAAGCCCAGTCCGTGTGTCGATCACAGCAGTCCCGAAAGTGCCTATGCGATGGGGCCTGTGGTGCAGCGATTGAAGCGCGAAGCCGGGCTGATAGACAGTACGGCAGAGCCGTCCGAGCCTGGGAAATCTGATCGTCGTCGCCACCACCGTCGTCGTCGTAATCGCCAATCCAACCATCGTCATCGTCCAGAGGTGTCTGATGCATCAACTCCATCAGGGCCATCTGAGCAGGATGAGTCTCAGCAGCAGCCTGCGGGACCCGATCGGGAAGGTGACTCTAATCAGTAGTCAAAGCTCGAACGATAGACGAGAGGGTTAGAAAAAAAACGCTCTTATTTCATTAATTAAAAGTTGCCAGTACACAATAACTCCCCAGTTCCGCGATGACAGTTGTCGTACTGTACATACATAATTACATGCATCGATTAATTACATGCATACATGCATACATACATAGACACACGGATTTATTTTATCCATTCGTCATCCTAGAACACATCTCACTCATTGAACCAACAACAGTGACTTTGCACGAGAATCGAAGCAATGGCGCTTACTCCGGATGTGTTCATGGGCCAATATACTCGGGATGTCTATATAGACGGTGACGACTGACGACGGGTTTGGATATTCTATTTCGTTTGCAGACGTCTGTCCAGACGTATTGTCTGCATTGCATTACTACACTACATTGCATTACATTGCATTACACTCCAAACAAAAGGGGAAAGAAAAAATATGTGTACTTGGTAATAATAATGTCTATAACTAATCTATATCTAATTCTTCTGTCAAATCCTATATTAGACCCGAAAAAAAAACGAAGATGGATAGATGGATAGATCGAATTGACAAACAAGGAAAAACAAAAAAAAGAACACAAGAACGACAATGCTATCTATCTATCTATCTAAGCTGGGGGGTATATAGGTAAATAATAATAGGAAAGGAAGAAAGCATAGAAGAACAGACACTGTAGGTGCTATGCTACATTGTAAGCGAGGAAGAAAGGGGGGAAATGCATGAACAAGGAAGTGGAATTATTATTCAAGATGAAGAAATGAAGTCCGAAATGCAAATGAAAAAAGAAAAAAAAGGAAGATCGCAAGGAAACGAGGAGGAGTGAGGGTTTCCTTTTTGTCTTGTCTTGTCTTGTCTTGTCTTGTCTTGTCTTGTCTCTTTCTTTCCGATATTATACTGATCTTTTCTGCCTCCTGGTCCTGTCATGAGACAGACAGGCAGACAGCCCCGTCATGTCGCACAATTTCTTCAAGTGAGTGGAATTGAATTGAATTGCCGGGGTATACTTGTCTCTGTCGATCAGAGTAGCAACACTAAGCTGCCTGACAATAGCTGCAGAACATGTGCCCACATTCGAAGCACATCTCTGGGCAGTACGCAGGGTTGTTGAGCAAGCCGCATTGGCAGCAGTTCCAAAACACTGTCGCCCCTGGTCGAGTGAAGGGGTGTCGTTGTTGGCTGCTGAAAGTAGTGACGTACTGTGCGTCTAGCGGTGTCGCAGAGCTGCTGCTGCGGTCGTGGGAAGCAGAGCGATGATGATGCAACAGGGACATTTGTTGAGAGAAATGGCTGAGGCCTGCTTGCTGGCAGCAGCCGACATTTTCATGACCGCAGATAGGACAGCGAGGAGCGATGGCAACGACGTTTGTGCTACCACAGTTGCAGCAAATGTAGATGTCTCCTCGCTGTCTAATGGCCATTTTTCTTGACTCAATTGTTTTTGATGAAGCCAGACAAGAGGTTCAAAGAGGATTCAGTTTAGCGAAGAATGATTATGATGATTATGGGCAAATTTCAAGAAATGCTTGCTTCTTCGAAGGACAGATACAGTTGATTCAATTCAATGAAACGAAGGGAATAGTCGAAGATTCTCGACCCTTTTATATCCCTTATATCCCATTCATGCTCCGGTCACAGCGACCGGTGTTGGTTTATAAAGATGCAATTGCTTTGCATTGTCATCTCCGGTTTCACAAATACCCTCAGAGATATATGGTGGAGACATGCTGGGTGCAAACCCCTTGGCCGGGCATCGAGTGCCCGATACTGGGACTGTAAACATCAATTGATTCCTGGAACTATTAGCAACAGTCAAAAATAGGACCAAAAAAACAGCACAGCTCAATACTTCCGCATCCTCGTTTGGCAATATCATCATCATCCATATCTTGTTCACGGAGAAAGCCGTAAAATGAACAGCTCTTGCAGGCTCAGTAATCTCCTTCTTGAACTCAGGCGATTCACCCAAAAGACCGGAAACGCATCTCAATGCCAAAGCTTCAATTGAAGGCCTTTGGGTGAAGCGGATGAACAAGAATGTGCCTCCTGTGGCTGTGCATCCCCGGGTTAGATGCCATCACCGCGGTGAAAGTTAGATTGCACCCGCAACACCAATATCAGTCTTGAGAATCGCAGGGAAAACGTACCTCAAAAAGCAGTGTCGACTACTCGATGATGTGATAGCCCGCCAGGGGAGCAATATTTTCCCTTCAGATCAGCACACATCGAGCAATGCCAATATCAAGGTCAATCGGGACCAGGAGCTGAGGAACATTCTGTGCAATCCTTTCTGACTATATCAACCCGCATTCTGCCGCCGGTACACTCATGGATCCAAGGTTCACATTGGCAATGTCCGACGTGTATACCAGCGCCTTGGGGCACTGCACCCAGCTCCCTGTCCTGAGGTACTTGGGCACAGGTCCCACTTGAGGCCATGCCCGGTAGAGAGTTCGTACAACGCTGGGGAATACATGTACTAGACGCCGAAGCGCCCCAGTGATGCTGACTCTGTGTACTCCCGTGCCGATCAGTCGGTAGGGCGTCAAGTAACAAGAGGACCTTTTCATTGGTACCTCAAGTATGGTTGACTTATGCTTTCCGTTAAGTTTTCATGAAATAAGCAGGGCGCGCCACGTGCCCAGGTTGAGGCTCTTTGACCGTATCCACGTTTCAGCTAGACCAGGGCACACGGCAACATGACTGGACAATTGGCATGGCAAATGACGTAGTCTGCAAAAAAAAAAAAGAGGGAGAGAGAGATAACAGTAACAGTTTCTGGCAGGAACCGGCATTGTTCACTTTCCAGTTCCATAGTAAATCCATCTAGTAGAGAGTTGGAAGGTGAGCAGGGTTCCCTTGGGTTTTCAGAACCGGATGCGGTGCAGGTTGGGGCGACGACACAACGGCCCCAAACTATACAGTTGCCCTGTTCTTGGCCGGGCGACATATGATTATTATTCTGCTTCAATCAAGATCGAGCTGATATTGACGTGTTTGCCGATCCGAACTTATGATTACCGGCAGACTCCACCTCAGGAGGAACCTTGATGCACGAACTCGAGTTTCAGAAAGCAACCTGAAACTCTTGATCTGCTGTTTCATGTTTAACTGACCAAATAGCGGTTCGCGTGCTACTGCAAAGTGATTCGGAGTCGGTGGCGTAGCGTAGATGCCCAACTTACACGGCGTTTCCCAGGCGTGGATTTTGCGATCGCGGAAACGCTACTGGCTGGCACGATGCACACGCCACCTGGAGAGTCCCCAGCTGTCGAGTCTGATGCCACGTCTGCGCCTGAACAGCTAATAGCTGGCATACTGTTCGCTGGATACAGTTAAGGCTGTAAACGTTGTGAACGTGTCAGAAGTGCCCATATGCATGAGTGAATCTTGTTCGCAGTGCAACGACATGGTAGCAATATATAAAGTGTAGGAGAATCCCAGCGATCTTCGCAACAGCCAGGAGCCTTGTGTATCGAACCTCTGGAACAGAATCTTCCCAGCGTTGATCCCGGACACCAGACGGATTGAAGCCGTGGATTGGGCATACCCGAACCGTGGAAAAGATCTCGGAAGCCCTTGTTCGGAGCCAAGGAAAGGACGCCACCAAGATCACCCGGATCCATGGCCAGCTTTCTCCGCACGGCCCAAGCACAGGAAACATGCAATGGATCATTTGACTTGCTAACGTGTCTGAACTGACGACACAGCCAGGCAGCTTGCCGACAGCTGAGGTCGGCAAAACTAGCTGATCTCGCACCTGCCATCAACTCTCATTATCCATTGGATCTTTTTCTGTGACGTCGTCCATTTGCGCCCCAGGAGCTTTGGATATGGACCGTCTTGTGGCAGCAATCACCGTTTCAGACATAGTGGCATGCCAACGGCCGAACTAATTCCTAGTTTCAACACCGCTGGCCTCAGGATCGGTGCCATCACCATTAACATCATCTCCGGCGGTAACCATTCTGGAAGCGGTGACTGCAGCCCAACCGGTGGGGTTCTTCAGTGTCACCAGCACCCTAGCCTGGCTTTTCTTCTCGTCCCCGACGGAATTGCCCTGGAATTCTTGCCTGTCAGGTTGATTGAGAGTTAACTGAGACGGGACTGGCCCACCTGGCGTGAGGCTCTTCGCTGCGTTGCACGGCGCCTTCCTGCATAAGCACCCCTCCCCACCGCTGGAACTTTGCGTCACTCGACAGAGCGTTCATCCCTGCTGGCAGGGAAAAATAAAAGAAAGGCAATCAGGCGTCAGGCGGAATCCATGAAGGCCATATAGCCATTCTCTCCTGGATTTATCCTGCAGTGAACCCCCAAGGCCACCTCGCGCTGTCTGCCATTTCCTGGCAAGGCAGTCAGTCCAACCGGTTGGGCGGGGAAGTCGCCAGCGACAGCCCATCTGCTCGCCCATCGCTCCTTCCCTTCGCGCGCGCCCGATTCGGCCCCGTTCCTTCCCTCTTCGCCTTTCTCTCTTAGGCAGGCGCTTCCCCCGTTTTCCATCGCTGCTTCCTAGCGTCTGCTTCGTGTCGCTTTGCCTCTGGCCCGCTGGCGATTTCGTGCTTCTCTCGCTGCTGTTGGGAGGGGCCTGGTCCTTGGAATCAGCTATTGATCGCGCCTCCAAAATGAGCCATTCGGGCAAGTATCGCTCCTCTTCTCCCGGGGGCAGACGCATCGTGGACCCCATGCGCGCGTCCACGGGGACGGTAACCCTTGGTTCCTCCGGCGATATCTACAATTCCCCCACAAGCTATTATGGATATGATGGATATCTCTCTACCCAAGTTGCAGAGAGGGTCTCGGACTACAGGAGCGGCTACGAGCCTCGCCGCATGCCCGACCGCAAGCTCGAAGCGCAGCCCATCTCCTCAGTGACCTACAGAGATGCCAGCCAGTCCACGAAGCTGAGGACGGAATACGCCATCCGCCCACGGCCGAGATCTTCCACCGTCGACTCCAATCGGTACTCTCTAAGTCTAGTCATACCTACGTCCAAGAGTCGCCAACCGCCCGTCATCACTTCTGCCTACGAAAGATCTACGAGTCCTCTCCGGCCGCGATCTGCATATGGGCGGGAGGACGCCGAGCGCTATATCACACCAGCGTCCTCAATCGCGGGTCGGAACCATCGACGCATATACAGTTCCGAATACAGGAGTGACGCTGCTCGGTCAGATAGAGCGCGCCGGGACCGGAGTGTCTACCGAGTCTATCGACCAAGCGGCGTGTCAGCGTATTCCGACTCCAGGAAACGGGATGACTCGGATTATTATGACGCCTACTCGTATACCAGCCCAAGAGACCTGTTCGAGAAAGACTCGGCCGTGCGTAGCTCGCAGCGGGGCACTTATCGGACAGGGCGCCCCTTGAGCATGACGGGTGCGGAGGCATATCTCGGGCAAAGTTCCCATAGGAAGGATTCCCGGTCCCAAGGTCCACCGCCCTCCCAAAGGGGTTTCGATAGAATCGTCGAGGACAGGTTGCGCCGTCGGAGCCGTAGCCGCGCTGACAGTGACGCCAGTCGTGATCCGTCCGGCTCTCGTCGATTGTCATGGCAACGTACCCCGGTATCTCTTCACCAGGATCGAGACGATGCGTATCTGTCCTACCCTGACGACCTTAAGGAATCCCGCCGCCATCGTCGTCGCCATTATGATGAGGGATCCCTCAGTCGACGCCATCGAGACCATCGTGACTCCCGCAGGCACACCACGGATGACCTACTTGAGCCCGTTCTGGGAGGACTGGCTACTCTGGGCTTGGCCAGCGGATACTCCGAAGATGCTGATCCTGACCGCCCGTCACGGCGCGAACGAAACAGGTCTCGGGGGCCGGATCGCGGCCGTGAGCGCGAAAGTGAAAGCGATTCTGAGTCTCGAGATTATAGAGATGGAGGCGCCCAGAGCAAGGGCAAAGGACTGACTGCGGACGAGGTCGAATACCGCCGCCGGCGCCGGAGAGAGCGATCAAGACTGCGTGATCACAGCGACTCGTATGAGTCTTCCAGCTCAGAGGAGGAGCTGCGGAAGAAGCGGCGTGAGAAGGCGTCTCGAAAACAGTATGATTCCGAGAGCTCCGACAGCGATCCCGACCAGCGGTCCCGTGAGGATGCTGACAAGCCAAAGCGTCAGCGCAAAGATGATATTCCTGCCGACGCGGGCAAGCGATCTCCTGATGAAGATGCTAAGGATCGCGCTGCTCGGAAGCCGGCGGCGGTCGAACCAACTCAACCAGCCCCTACCAAGGAGCCAGAAGCTCCGCCTAAAGGGATTCTGAAGCCACCTCGCGATAAGTTTCCCGAAGACGAGAATCCCATCAGAGAGGGAGTGGCGCCCCCCAAGGACGCCCAGAAGAAAGGAATTCCTCCTGGAGCACGATGGACGAAAATCGATCGCCGACTGGTCAACCCGGCGGCTCTTGAAGCAGGGCACGAGCGGTTCGAAGAACGGCCGGAGTATGTCATCGTTTTGCGGGTGTTGACCAAGGAAGAAATCCAAGCCTACGCTGTCAAAACGCAGGAAATCAGAGGTGAGTGTGGAATTGTGGTGGTCGGAGAGCACATTGACTCACTGTGTTGTCAGATGCCCGCTATCGAGCCATGCGAGAAGAGCGCCGCAGGCGTCGCGAAGAGCGACGTCGCAACGGTGAAAACGATTCTTCGTCCAGCGACGATGAGGATGACGATGATGATACACCTTTGGCGATCGAAGCACCTCCGGAGAAGTCGAAGTAGGTGGCCAACAGAACCTTCGAAGGGCGAATGATGATGTGAGTGTGTTCATTATGTTACAATTTCGGGTCTTTCAATTGTTTTAAATGTGTTGTATCAGTACTTTTGTTGAAATCTCTGCATATGTTACGACCGGACATGACAGTGATCTTTTTATTTTGCATGACTGAAAGTTATCACGTTGATGATGAGATGTCACCATTGTTATACGTGTACTGACTAGTCTGTAATTTCATTTGTATTGAAATACGTCTTGTACGTCTAGTTCATGCTATACGAGGTCTAGAATATCAGAGCGAGTACGTGTAGCGAGTACGTGTAGCCCATTTCGAGGTCAGATCTGGGCAAAAGAGTAGAAGCTTACATATAAACCGGCACTATAAGCTGTCGTAATGTTTCTAAGTAGTGGTGAAACAGGACTCACAAGCCTTCTTTTACGATTTACTAACTCGCAGCTGTGGAATGCACCGTAAAAGGATATCAAGCCTAGGAACCTTCCGACTGCCCAAAGTCAGAGTTTCCAACAACGGCAAGTCGAACCTCGATCCATCCACATACCGAAGCATCGATATTTGGACCAGTGCAGCGTATACCTTAGCCCCAGGAACAGAACAAAATTTCCGACTGATTGCAGGTAGTAGTGGTAGTAGTAGTATTTCTGTCCAGTCCGAACTGCAATCAGTCAGTCAATTAATCAATCAATCAACCCTCTAATTATCCCTCTCGCAAGTACAATGTACGTACTGTATACAATACATACAAGTTCAAGTCCAGCCTTTTTGCGTGAGATAATTAATATCACGTTGGGACCTGAAATGAAGTAAAAGTTGCTTGCTTGCTTGCTTGCTTGATTGATTGATTGATAAATTGTGTGTTTCACAGGATGTTGAGTTGTGTTTCTTTGCTTGAACTTGTGATTTCTCGAACTTGTATGTATGTACATATGTATGTACTGTACAATACCTCGACCTCGACTGTTGAGTGAGTGAGTGATTGACTGCCTACACAGCCATCTGTCTTGATTATCGGCAAGTAAAAATATCGAGAAACAATGCAATTCCTACAAAGTAAAGAACCCCGATAGTGGACAATTTCTCGTTATTGGAAATAGTAACTCTAACTCGCTTAGTGTGCGCACATGCAGATAAATGAATCCCTGCACCACGCACAGAACAAGGCCATGGTTCAAGGCTCAATCTTCGTGTGTCTGCTATAGCTATAGCTATGGCGACTGCGTCGACCGGGTTCCAGGTTCCGCAAGGTGTCCAGGACCAGGGCGTGGTGCTGTATGTACAGTATGCTTGCGACACGTGTGAGAACTCTCCAACTGACTTGGATATGGATCTAGGGGTTGTTTAGGTATGTTCCTGGAAAGATAGTGCGTTACTTTGTCTTGCTCCATGTGTCGAGAATATCAGTATCGGACATTTGTGCTTGCGAGTACGCCTACAGTATAACTGTATGTACTGTATATATGTACGTATATTCATCACTGATTGAATAGTTATTGACAATATAATTTCCTATCACACCACATGGCTAGCTAATAATCCATGACCCTTCTTCGTATAACTGACTGACTGACTCCAAGGCTTATCAAGCAGCAGCATCATAATCACCACCGCGGCACCGCCACCCCTGCAACCACAAACCACATACATACAGTACCGAATAAACAAGATCCATCACCATTGGACCCAACGCATTTACCTACATACTAACGTCTTGTACTGTACATGCATACATTAGTGCACTCACCCCTCATCAAACAGCTTCTACAGCAAATCCTAGCAACAATACTGCAGACTACAGAGTATTACCCGTATTACTTACGTAGCTAACACCGGGGAAGCGGGATGGCTTGCCTAGTAAGTAAGTAGTTAAGTAGTTAAGTAGTAGGCATGCTGCATCGCATCCATTCGTTCGTTAATACTCATTATTCAGTTTCTTCTTTTCTTCTTTTTTCGCTTATGGCGAATGATTAAATTAATTGCTCAGTCAGCCTACCTACCTGCTGATGGATGTACTGTTCTTGCTTTATGTTGTGTAACCACCGCCACCCACGGTCAGCTCAGCAAGTTGTGACTGTGACTGTGACTGGCACTGTTTGAGAGAGCTATTTTCTTTTTTTTTCTTTCAAAAGAAAGAAGAAAAGGCCCCATCGTTTTATTCGATTATTAATTGACTGATTACTATTGGATGCATACATACATACTCTATTAAACAGTGGAATGTATGACTCTTCTCTTCTCCACTCCACTCATTTGCAGAGTCCTCAGCTGAGAAAGTGAGAGTGAGAGTGAGAGAGTGATTGGCCGCCTCGTTGAGTGAGTTTTTCAGCCTCGTACTCCGTCTGACTGACTGACTGGCTGGCTGACTGCATATTAGCCCCTAAAGCTGAAGAGAAGAGAAGAGAAAAAAGTTCCTCCTCTTCTTTCTTTTTTCTTCTCTGATTAATAATTGGCTCTTCTTGCTCTAGCCCTGAGCTGAGTACTAAATAATAATTTCCATACATCTACTGCATATAATATACAGAGTTTGGGAAATATTCCGAGATAATTAATTAACAGTAAATAAATATAGTTCTCGGGGGGGTTTTTTTTTATCGAGGATTGAAATTATGTTTTTTCTTTTGTTTCCCCCCTTCTTTCTAAGAGAATGAAGTATGAAATACTTTTTTTTAAACGTTACTTAAGATAAATAAATGTCTGTAGATATATATTACCCCGTACATACACACTACATAAGTATATATGTATGTACATAGTCACTAAATGAATATTTTAACAATATATCAATACCTACCAAGTGGAACAGACATGAAGAATGATACACCCTGATTATCATCATTAACACTGATAGGTCGAAGCAACTATACAGAGTAGAGAATGCATCACACCCTAACATCAAGCACAACACACTATTGGCGTATGTATGTACTCCGTATAATATACATCTGACTGACCTCTGTGGAACAGTAATCCTCACATGTGAGTGAGTGAGAACCCGTCACTGTGACTGTGACGGAAGATCTCCGGGCTGGACTGCGGCCTGCCTGACTCGTGGGATCCCCTCCAAGGCCATGTGGCTGACTCGCAGGGCGCGCGTCGCAGACGCAGAATTCATGGAATTGCCTTGGATTTGGTCATGCCATCCCAGTCCAGTCCAGCACTGTAGTGGACCAGTGATTACTGTATTTATTTACCCAGTATTAGAACAGATTTACTGTAAACGAACTTGCTTTCTTTCTTGATTGATTATTGCCATTTTGCATTTGCAGAAGAACTCACAATAATTATTATTAATTCTACCGAACTCTTTTTTTGTTTTCGATCGATCGATCGATCCCGACCGACCGAGTCTGGGCCGGACACAGATTTACCTAAAGCTACGCGACGTATCACAAAAGTCTCCCTGATTCTGCAAGTTACATTAATTAATTAATTGATTGATTGCATTAGATTAGATTACTTAACCGTTTTTATTTACTTCGTAACTACTCTGTATGGATCAATCAATCAATGAGAATCCTTCCAAGGTTCCGAGCTTTTCCTCCCAATCAATCGTCAATCAATCAATACGGAGTATTAATGAATGAATGCACTTTGCAATGTGAAGGAAAATTTGTTTTTTTTTTTGTCTAGAGGGTAGAAAAAGCAAAGCAAGTCATCTTTGCTGCTGTTTTGGGAATAGTTGCTGGACTATAGGAAAAAGAAAAGAGAGCCCTAACGTTGACCAATATGTACGGAGTACTCTAGGTAGATAGCTGTTATTCTTCTGTTGCTGCGTTGTGCAAGCCTGGCTGGCTGGCTGAGGATCCATTGGCTGACGACATGGCTCTTCTGATTACCTTAGGTAGGGCTCGGAATGCTCTGTCCATCCACATCCATGACTGTATGCACAGGATTTAATTACCCGAAAGCGCGTTGCGTACGAAGAAGTACTCCGTACGCCGTCCTCCGTCCTCCGTACCTAGCTAGAATCTCGCTACGGAAGCTGCCGACACGAGCAGATAGATATCTACCTCGGTATAAAGTATAAACGGATCGCCTAGATTCTATCCGGAGTTTGCTATCCGCGAATCTGGCGATCAGACCGGCAAAGCGTGGATCGCCAGCGAAAAAACAAAAAAAAAAGCAAGCTCAACGGCTGTCGCACTGCACCGTCTTTGGCGTTCCGGGGATCCCCTAGAGTCTAGAGAGCTAAGGTAATTAGCTACTCCAGCCGTCAGTGGGCTTGGGCGTGGGCTTGGACAAGGCCATCGGTTGGCATGTGCTCGACCCAACGCCGGAAAGCCACGAGATGGGAGCGAACGAACGAACGAATGAACGGACGAACGAAATAATAAACTCAACAAGAAGAAAAAAAAAACCCCAATTTTTGAAGTCTTCTTCTGCGGGCCGTCGGGGAATGTTCTTTATCGAGACAAGATCCGCCTCGTGAGATGAAATCAAGTCAATTGTAGAGAAGGAAATTGCATAGCATAGCATTGCACTGCATTGCATCAAGCGATACTAGACCATACTCCGACGACGGAGGCAGGTCTACGCAGTCTGGCCAGAGGCGATCGTCACCCGGGGGTGGGCCGCAAGAGTTCGCTCGCCGTGCCCAACAGGCCCTTATTTGATCCAACAGGGATTCGATTCAACCTTTTCCGAGCGCCCAGCCGGAGTCGCGCAGGAACAAGGTGACGGAAAGTCCAGGGTTTTGTTGATCCTCTCAGGGGTGGGCTCGGAACGGCTGCCGCATGATCCATCTTGCTGTCAGACAGTCAGCCAGGTTGATGTTGCCGTGCTTCAACTGCAGAATCAATCTAATAGTATGTACAGTACATACGATAATTGGATGACGACTCTGCCAACTGTAAACACTGTCAACTGTCAGAAAAGCACTCTCGAGTGGATGCTCTGCTCGTCGAATGATACAGTACCTGTCCGTAGACGCGGTGGGGCAGATCGATGATTATTAGCCCACGGCGGTACACGGGGAGCGCGGAACAGTAGCCCTCAGGCAGCCGCCAGCCAATGGTGACGGTTCCCCGGGGTTGCATGTACGCAGCCACGGACCGCGGGCCAATGGGGCGGCGGGATGAAGTAACCTCCGGCCGGACCAGGCAGGAGGCACTCCGGAAGGGACCCGCCAGTCCACTCGCCGGGAGGGTTGCCGCAGCCGGAAATTGGCCCCTCCACCCCCCGTCAGGTGGATCCGGCTGGATGAAATTCCGGAGGCGCAAAGGGCTAGCCCCCTTCGGGCAGCTCCCCTCGGGCTGCAGCCTGCAGGGCTTCTGTCTGGTCCCGTCGGAGCACCGGATCGTGGCATGTTCTCGGTCGGGTACGCGCATTGTGCACATTCAGCGCAATCGATATTGTTACTTGATGATGATGATCGTATAAGCATTACAAATGCAGGCAGTCGCGACGATCTCTGCTGCCGAAATCAATTAATTGATGAATGGATAATAATGGTCCTGTTATGTTACCTTCGATTACTGTCCGCTGCGGCGCAGCAGTCTCTTTCTTCTGTGTTTGGCCATTCACAATTCTTATTGAATGCAACGGCTCCAGCCCGGGCTAAGCTCCTTGGGGCCGTTGGCTGGCGGATGCCTGGCAGCCTGGCAGCCTGCACCGTCCTAGTGGCCGCTCGCCATGTCGCTTCCAGCTCGGTCGTCGACCGCCCCCGCTGATTGGGCTGAGCGCGTCACCTGGGCTGGTGCGGGGCTGAGCATCCTCGCTCTCTCTTTTTCCCTTTTTCTGCTCTTCTGGCTAATTGCGGCCAGAACGAGCTCGATGGCGATCGATCAGCCGCTCAGCGTTCTCGCGGATGGGCTGGGGTTACACAGAGGGGACGAGCTGGCCGAGATGGGCGCCGTTAGACTGTTTCGAGTTTATTTTCCAATCTGCCCGGGGGCTTCGGGAGGTGGGCTTGTCCTGTGGGCGCTGTCCACTGGCGTTCAGGGGCCCTTTGACCGGAATGGAGCGAGCCTGAGGGACGTTCTGGAGTCTGGCCATCTGCGCAGGCTGTTGGGCTCAATCTGGGCAATAAGATGGAATGAATCACTCTCAATTAATGCCCTGAGCTGGGAAAATCTCGGGCGGCCAAGTGGAGGCGCCATGGCGGGCCAGGGCGTGCCCTTAACGCACGTTCGGGGCTCGTGGGGCGCCCATGAAACCAAGGCTGACAGCAGCAGCAGCCAGATCGCCTGTCCGGGCTGGTTTACTTTAGATAGCTGCTCCCCTACCGAGGCCTTCCATTCGCGGCCAGCTGGCCTTTGTAGGTTCGCCGCCGGAGGGCCACGGCAACCTAAGGTAGCTCACGATGGATGATCTGAGAAGGGAAACATTGCTCATGTCGTATTGTCAACTGTTGGTTTGTTTCAGAGGTGGGTTCGCGATCGCAACAGCCACTACAATACTGGCCGAACTCGTCAGACCTAAAGGCTACCAGGCTCCTCAATTCCCAAAAGATGGTGAACGAGCTGATGATGCCAGTGGCGCGCCAGGCGTCCAACATGCAGCTGTTTTTCAACCTCGAGCAGGCTGAACAGCATGTCCTCAATTCTTGGTTCTTTCGATAAGAGTCCCCTCCGCGACGGTTCGAGCCGGTTTCTGAAGGGAATTGACGACGATTCTCGATGTATAGACGCATCGTTTTATGGTGCATGCATGACAGACAACGAAAACGAAGGCAATCTGTCTTCTATAGGCTGGTGAGGAAGACCCTGAGCAAGGGGGACAGGGTCAATCAATGCACCTTGTTCAAACCCATGCCCTGTGCATGGCCGGCAGCGGCAGATGTGATGGATTCTTCGTCAGACGCCACATCCATCAGATCGAGCCGGCACAATGCCTAGGTACGGAGTCCTCGGTACTCCATATTCCCATAAGGGACTTGGCATCACATCTCGCATAATAGTAACAAGATGGTAGCGACAGACGAACCGCCTCAACGTGACCTGTGCGTCCGCCGTCCTGCCTAACACAGTTGGTACCGTGCCCTCTAAGCTCAAAGGAGAATTGCTCCGGAACCCACTGCAGTACGTCAACCTCCTCCGTCCACTGTCAATAATCCTCCGCGAAAACGAGCACGAGATCAGGCTTCGGAAGATCATCGCCACAAGTGTTCGAGGGCCCTTTTTCTTTTCTTTTTCTTTAACCCTAATGGACCAAACCACAAACCCCCCCCCCTCCCCCCCTCCCATCCAGCGCAGAAACGGCCCGCTGTCAACAACGTTTTTCGGTTCCCTGGTTTGTAAGCAGCTCTGTCGAATAGCGTCAAGCGTGGGATTCTATTAATACTATTTACTGATTGCTTTGCTTCCTGCTTTGTTCTCCGGCTAGCTTATCAGGTTAGCCCGTAGGCCATTCCCTCCTTTGTTTATACCTGGGTCGCTTATTGCTCCTGTATTGCGATCCTGATTATTATCGTCGTATCGACTCATCCGAGCTGGTCCGTCTTCGGTTCCAGCTGGCCCTCTTCTCTTTGCCGTTCTGTTCTTTTTTTGCGAGCGTCTCGACTCTTGTCCACGGCCAGGGGGTGGGCTCCTTTTCCACGCACCGTCTGCTGCACGCCTGCTGCACATCATCTCTATCTGGCGTCTAATAGCAATAGTCAGTTATTTCCAGCTCAGCTTCTTCCAATCTCGGCTCTTGCCTGCGCGTTGGCACCTGCTGCTGCCAGCCTCGACTGCTCTCTCTTGTTCTCCCCCGTGCTGCATCCTGCATCTGGCCATCCATCAACCATCCCATACAGTATTATTATTTATTATTATCTTCGGACACTACTCGTGCCGCTAAATTTACCACTCGCCAACCCCTCGTATCCCCACCCTTCTGTAACTACTGCTGCAGTCCTCCGGACTGCTGCTGCTACCTCCTGCTGCGACTGCTGTTGCTAATCAGCGCGTGTCTTTTTTCTCGCCGTTGTTACTGCACCCCGGTCGTCCTCGGTTTTCCCCCCCCCCCCCCCCCTCGTGTCGCTCGTTCGTGCTCTTCGCCCACCATTCCGCATCTGGACGGTGCTGGGCTCTCCCGAACTGGCTGTCTGCCTTTTTTTTTTTGGCTGTCCGTCCAACTAATAACTACCCTGGACCATCCACCTTGGACAATGAAGTTGGCACTGGCATCGATCCGTCCTGACTTCACGCCCTAAAACCGCCTTTTCCCCCCTCCCCCCTCTCCCCGAGGTGCCACCCCCATGCCTGGCTCCCGCCCGTCTCACCCTATCGGTTGTGGAAGCCTCCTGGTCTGGCCAGTGC
The DNA here is from genome assembly GCF_000968595.1 of Rasamsonia emersonii CBS 393.64. Taxonomy (NCBI): domain Eukaryota; kingdom Fungi; phylum Ascomycota; class Eurotiomycetes; order Eurotiales; family Trichocomaceae; genus Rasamsonia; species Rasamsonia emersonii. The sequence continues at coordinate 65,685 of NW_013563255.1, forward strand.
TACTGCCGGTGCTTGCTGCTCCTCGCTACCCGGACGCCAGCCCAAAGCTACCGATTGATGCCGCTTCTGGACTATCAACGCATTCTGCAGCTCTGATCGCATCGCGGTACCAGCAGGCACGCAACTTCTTCACATTGCCCATTGTCATTCGAGGGAAGTGCCCTTCAGGACCATCGCGGTCCAGCCATGACCACCATGGTCCAAACCGACCTTGGGCCTCCTCCTCCTGCATCAAAGTACAAGGCCGATGCGACTGACGATCCGGTGAGTGATGCGCTTTTCGTTTGTTCTCTTGTCTTGTCTTTTCTTGTCTTGTCTTGTCTAGACCCTGCAGTCGTTCAGTCTGTCCGCCTCTGCAGACCCGGCGAGCAACAACAATAAAGACCCCGACTGACTCGCTCGACGCACATGTAATTCCTTGTCCTGCCCTTGTTGTCCTTGCTGTTTGCACGTTTCCTTGCCTGTGCTGTTCCTGTCAGAACCCCGTCTGCCGGTTTGCCTTTCAATGTGGCTGAGCCGTTCATCTGTGGCCATCCGTTGTTGGGCGCGCGTGACTCGCGTTGATCCTGCTCTACCCTTGCCACCGCTTTCGCAAACGGCTTGAACGAAACAATCCTGTCGAGCTGATTGCGATTCCGACCTGCCAAGTCCCCATTGACCCATTACCTTCTCTTGACCTCTTGTCTCGCTCCCTGGGCGGCTCCAAGGATCGTTCTGTATCTTCAATCTATATCTGTGGATACCCGATCCTGTTGTGTTGGAGAGCATTTCCCAGCTCCACCCCACAGTTGCTGTGTCCGTGTGAATTTGTTGTCAGTATGCCCCTCATGAGTGTTGGTTGTTCGGTGACTTCCCTGTCAATAAAGACGTCGGTGGGCCAGGAGCCAGGAAGCCGGTCGTCATACAGTCCTCGAAAGCAACATCGTTCTCTGTGCGAAGCAGTCTCCCTTCGACGTGGCCGTCAACGATCCATCATTGCGGTGTTAAGAGTCCAATTGCAGTCGCATTGGCTTAATTGATGGGTTCATGGGCCGAAAAGCGTCGCATGGCACAGATGAACCGGTTGCCCCTGCTTCAACATAACAGACTTCATTCCCCAGATAGTCGTGTACATTCACCATCGCTTTCCATGAACCCCCTGCAAAAGTTGCTGCTTTCTGTGGATTCCACGTCCATACTCCTCAATCGCAGAGCCGCACGTCGAGGAATATCCAGAAATCTCACCTCATAATTTCCCCTTCGCCTCGTTCTGTGCACTTGCACCTCCCTATTCTCCTCAAAATCCCTGAGTGATTGCCATTGTGACTGGAACACGAGGGTCTCGGATTCTGGGTCAATGGAGAATAAACTGTCGCTTTCACACTCGTGCATCATGATCTCAGGGCAAGCAGGATGCAAACGAGTCGTTGAACAGTCGTCGCATTTTGTTTCTTTGAAATTTGGCAGTTTGCGAAGAGTGATTCACTGACAAATCTGCATTCTGCAGCTCCGCCACGTCAACGCTGGGAACCATAGTCAACAGCAATCTCACAGCCTGCAGCAACATCCTAGGCCGGCCTCTATTGTCCAGCAGCAAAAGCAACAGCCAAGTTCTCCTCATCAATCAAACACGCCCGTTCCTTCCGGTACCTACACGGCACCGCACGCCCTAAACGGCGTTTCCCTGACACAACACCCCCAGTACGGACCGCCGACCCAAGACCCGGGTTATTACGCGTCGCATCCCAATCCGTACCCTGCAACAAGTACTGCTGATCAATACCCTTCCAGTGGTAAGTTTCCGATTGATTCTTTCAACTCTCCGGTCTTTTCTGGGCGTAGCGGCAGTGAGAAGATGGGACGAGATGGGATCAAAAAAAAAAAGTATGGAAATGGAAAACAAGTGTAACGGCGCTCAATTGCGCGTTGGACGTGGGAGACATTAGTGCTCGGGGTTTTGTCTAATGCAGATTTTCTTCTACGCCAGCGCGGCTGAGACTGACGCGAAATAGGACCTCCGGATCTTATGGCAGCAACCGCGCAGATGCAGAGGCCATATCCTCCAATCTATCACACCCCTCAGTCCAACTCCCCGGCTTCAGTAGCCTCCCCACAACCGCATGATCAACATGGACGCAGTATCTATGCGCAGTCGCCTCAGATGACGTCGCAGATGTTCGGGTACCAGCCGTATTCCTCGATGAACCCGGTCCACCCTTCCCCGTACACGCCACATCCGCCAACACCGCAGCATCCTCTCACAACGCAGCCTCTGTTGATGCCTCCTCAGACAAATGCCGCACCAATCCAGCATCCACATCAGCAGTCGCATGCGCCTGCGATGACTGGCAGTCCGCGATCCAAAGTGGAACCGATCCCGCAGCAGCGCCCGCCGGCTCCGAGGCCAGCCCTGACTCCTCACACGGCTCCCTCAATGTCGTCAAGTACTACGCAAACGAGTCAGCCACCAACCACGAGCGCGAATGCTGCCCCTGGGCCGATTCCCGCAACGACGCCGCTGGTGGTCCGTCAAGATAGCAACGGAGTTCAGTGGATTGCCTTTGAATATTCCCGAGACCGTGTCAAGATGGAATACACGATCCGCTGTGACGTTGAGTCCGTGAACGTGGACGAGCTTTCGCAGGAGTTTAAGACGGAGAACTGCGTCTATCCCCGAGCTTGTTGCAGCAAGGAACAGTACCGGGGAAATCGACTGGTCTACGAGACTGAATGTAACGCTGTGGGTTGGGCGCTTGCCCAACTGAATCCGCCTCTGCGAGGCAAGAGGGGACTGATCCAGCGAGCTGTTGACAGCTGGCGAAACAGTAACCAAGATCCTCGACTTCGCAGTCGGCGTGTCAGGCGGATGGCCAAAATGAACCGACGAGCAGCAGTCCAGGCTTCCCAGCAGAATCATCTACCAGGCCCGACAGCTGCTGTGCATCATGGGCTTACAGCAAGTACCGCAGGGTTGACAGCACCCAGTGTTCGCCCTGCTCTCCCTCTAGGCGGCCCGCCACTCCACCACCATCACCATTCCCAACCTGATGGGAATACAGGGAATGAAGAAGTCAGCGGTATGTTTCGTCGGTTTTAATGCGTTCCTTCTCCTGAGCAATTATCCTTGTGCTATTTCCGCTGGAGGAAACGGTGTTTGAGATGAGTGGGAGTGTGTAACGATCGGAGGAGTATTGTTTGTTTGCTCTGGTTGGACAGGATATAGGTCTATTCACTTTGGGGACTATTTTTGTTTTGTTTTCCTCACTCTTTTTCCCTTTCCTCCCTCGATTCTCTTCTTGGTTGACGGGTGAATTTTTTTTCTCCCCCCCCGTATCATTTCATGTGCTATCTGCCTTCTGCTCCACATGCGTAGGCTAATTTTCAACTCAACATAGGTGGCACTGACTATACAAACGGTGCTCACCGTTCTTCTGTCGTTGCCACTGGGCCACCGTCGACGATGCATGGGACGCCCGATCTCCGTACCGGACAAGTTTTCCACGGTCTTCCAGTATATCCACCGCCTGCTAGCGCTTCAGGGGCACCGGGGGGTCCGTCGATCCCCCCATCGCTTCAGGGAAGCGGGTTTGATACCCTTGGTCGGCATTCTACTGTTGCGACATCGTCTAAACAAGATGGACGTGATATATATGAAGAGGATGCCGGTACACGCGATCCAGATAATAATGCTCTGTTCGGAGGCCTCCCTGAGGGAAAACGTCGCAAGTTCATTCTTGTCGACGATCCACAACGCGGATGTCGCGTCCGGGTTAAAGTCATGTTGGATCAGGTCGACATGAATGAGATCCCCGACTCGTACCGATTGTCCAACGCGGTTTATCCTCGAGCATATTTCCCCGTGCAGATGAAGAGCCCTCCCGGGCGCGTGGTTCCGGGAAAGCGATATTTTGAGGACGAGAGCGACGGTGAGGATGACGATGCTGCGACAGTTGGCAGAACCTTGGTCCCAGCGCCGTCGATTGATGGTGAAGCCGACACTGCCGTGCCAAAGTTGTCAAGGAGCAGACATCAAAAGGAAAGGATCCTGAATGATCTCGGTTATCGGATGAGTTGGAGTCAAAGTCGAGTTTTTGCAGGGAGGACCTTGTTCTTGCAGCGGTCTCGTGCGTTTTTCACCCTTGCGTTCCCCACTGCCACAAGCTAGCTAACAATTGGGAAAACAGTGGACGCGTACCGCAATAAGATGCGTAGCACGATGCTGACCACGGGCCAAGACCCCTCGTCGATAGCTCCACATTTCGAAACCCGACGAGGAAAACGCAAGTGGCTCGAGCGGGGAAGGCGAAACAATGCTGCATCCGGGGCAGGTTCCGAGTCTGGGACTGCAGCGGTGACGGCGTCGGCATCCCAGCGGAGCGCAGAGGAGGTCGAGGGCTAGTCGGGATTCTTTCGTTTCGAATCTGATGTCAACGATAGTAATGCGGCGCTTGTACGATTACAACTAGACGGGGGCTCCACCTGACGTTCTCATTGACCTGGGAACGACAACAAACGAAATCTTCGTCTTTGGATATCTGGACGGAATGGTGGAATTTTTTTTTCAGAAAAGCAGTTCTGATCCGCATGATTGTCCTGTGTGAGACAATTATGTGGTTACGCTGGACTTTTTTCTTCCCCATTTTTTTTCTTGGTTTTATACAGCACTCTTCTTTCTGTTCGACTGTCCTTACCGACCTATGGTCCCTTTGTGACTATTACATTTTTTTTCTTCCCTTTCTGCTGTAGCATACTGTCCCTATCGATTTATATACCCCTGTTTTCTTTTTCTTTTTCTTTTTTTTCTATATTCTTGTGTTGTCTACGGATCATGTTGGATACGGGATGCTCTCTGTGCGGCTTGGTTTCTTGCGCTGTTGGGAAAACGGGACCCGATGGATGATTTTGACTAATGGCTGGTTGGTTGGGTGGAAGGGAATTTGACTGCAAGGTATATTTATTGGGGAAATATCCCCTTTTCGCGTGTCTGAAACAAAGCAAAACAAGACAAAACAAAAGAGAAGGGATATGAAAGGGTTTGGTTATGGATACGGACGGATAGGATATATGGGAATTTTTCCTTGATTTATTTATTATTTTTTCCCCCCCCTTTTCATACCGTCGCTCGTTTTGTCTCTCTCTTTGTCTCTCTTTTCTAAGATCTCACTCCGATGGAATGGATGGATGTGTGATACGTCTGATGTGGAATGGATACGGAAATGGATATGATATGGGCTAGCTAGGCTAGGCTGGCTATGCTGGCTAGTCTATCTGGACCTGGCGGCAGGAAATTCTGTCATATTCTATTGTTATTATTGTCAACAAAAAAAAGACAAGAACAAAAAAAGAAGCGTATGTGATATATGTGTATTTACCTGGGTATACTGTATGCCAGTAACTTGCAAGGGAGAAAAGAAGATTTATTTTAAATCTTAGGATTATGGACCTGGATTAGGATACGCTTTCTTTTTCTTTTTTTTTTCTATGATGTACATACTGTACTTTCGAGGCGTCCTTGGTGAACTCTTAAAAATAATTGAAGATAATAAATACAATTTACTTCACCTGGTTCGATTTTGATCCAGAATGCCCGGCCTTGAGAAACCTATATAGGCCTCTGCGAGCCGACCGAGGTTTTTCTTTTGGAGCAGTGTTTGACAGGTAAGATTCTGCCACCAGACATGCTCACCGCCTAGGACACCGCCTTTGATTGGTAGCAAATCATCTTTATTTTACCCCACCTGTCAAATATTGGAACTCTGTACGGAGTACTTGCTGTCTCCCACAAGGCCACAGCATTTTGTGGAAATATGTATGTACAAGAATCCTTGCACAGGAAAGAAAAGATGAGTGGAAAAGAAGCAGAAGCATGCAAGGTCAGAAGATACCTACGTAGGTACCTAAGATAAACAACGAGTCCATCTCAAGCAGCGCTAAACCCGACAGGGCAGGTGCACCAGGTACCGTGACCTAAGTTCTAACCCGTGGAGTACGGAGTACCTGGGCTGTCTACTACTGTTATCGATAGATCTGCAATCCGTTGGCCGAAGCGGCGAGCCATGATTCTCCACCACTGCCAAAAATAGCTCGCCAGTTGCGCGAGCCTCCGGATAGCAGGAACAGAGAATGCGAGACAAGCCAGTAGTTGCGTATATTTTTTTTAAAAGAAAAAAAATAAAAAGATAAGAGGGAGAGAGAGAAAAGAGGTATATCCGACTTATACTGTCTACCAATATATGTATGTACAGTACTGTTCGACAACTTTAAAGAGTCTAGACAGAAGGAGGATCTTCGATTATATTATATGTATTTACTCACTGGGTTATAGAGGAATGAATGGAACTGTCTACGGGAGTGGTTCTCATTATTATGATCCTCGTCTCTCAGATGCTAGAAGGTCGCTAAAAGCAAGAACCAAGGTACGGTCGGTCTGGCACATGAGCCCACGTGATGCGAATCTCGCTGCCCGCCTCGATAAAGCTTAACTACTGAGTGAAGCTCTAGAGGTGATCCAGAGGAAGAGTAGGTTATTTTCTGGAGCAGCTATATTCCTGTATATGAGGACAAGATACTGTATAATTTGATTTAAAATTATGAACACTATGGGCTGATCTGTAGATATAAAATTTTTCCGTATTTTGATTTAGTTTGCTTAATTATTTTGAAAATGATTATTGGACAGTAGGAGCTTGTTTTTTGTAAAACAATAGTATTAACAGTGGATCTTCATTTTATACAGTCAAATATTATGGACAAGTCCTGACCCAGTTGTCTGGGCCAGCCACAGCCACTGGCCCAGTTTGGCACCCGCAACCGTGGGCCAGAACAAGCACGGCGTTTTGGCAGTGTTCTCGCCCCTTCCACCGTGTCTACGGTCTTTTTCTACGGTATCCCTTCTCTGGTTATTTTTTGCTCATTGCAACTGCGTGGATTCGACCTCGGGGGCAACCGAATGAGAGAATTACCCCGCGCCAGGCTAGCCGTTCCTAGGTTGTTGCTGCTGTCTCACTCGGGTGTGTCAGCCTGCCCGCTTGTTTCTGTTTCTAACCAACATCCGCCGATCGATCGACCCGGCAACCCTCACCTCCCCTCTTGGCTGTTTCCTCCACGTCGCTCTTTCCTCACCCTCGCTGTACGTCTTGTTTCTGTGTGCACTTCCGACATCAGCCTCGCTCTTTTCTTTTCTTTTCTTTTCTCTTCCTGGCGAAGGGGATATCCGACGGCTTCATAGGACCCTCCCTTGATTCCCGTCTCGCAGCATTCCTGGGCCCAGTGCGCACTCCCCACGCCACGCACGTCACCAAATATTCCTTGAAAAGTAAATAAATACGTCGGGAGATTACGCGGCAGCCGCTGTCTCCCCCAGGCATGTCTGTCGGGAGAGATGATCAGAGACAGCAGGCCTGGGGTTCGCCAGGTGATGTCTCCCCCATCGACTCGTCCCAATCGCAGCGCCTCAGTCAACTCTCCCCCGTGTCAGCGAATGACTCGGAAGTCCGCCATTTCCACCCGACTTCTCACCCGGACAGTGACTATGACCGCTTGAGAAGCCAACGGTTTTCAGTGACGGCCAGCGACGAAATCCCGCCTGTCCCTCCGCCGCATGCCGAGCAATCAGCTCCGAATCTGGCTCACTCCAACTCGATCCGGTCCAACGACACTGTCACCCCCGGTGTTGACAATCTCGGACCTTCTGCCGCCGGTGGAGGGATCGGTGGCATCGCTCTGGGCGTCGCCAATCGCAACGACCGCGAGAGCGAACTGGAGGCCATGAGGAGCATCGACGAAGGGGACACCGACCGGTTTTCCGGCTCTCCCGAGCGAGGCCTCAACGCCCCAGCGGATGGCGTGCGAGCCCGCGACTCCTACAATTCGAGTACTGCCCTGGGACCTGCGGCCGCCGCGGCGGGACAAGCGACGCCAGCGCAGAGGACGCCCAATCTGCTGCCCTCCAATCCCTCCCAGCAGAGTCTGGGAGATCAATTTCCTCATCATGGTTATTACTCTGGTGGCGGCCTGTATGATGGGCCGTACCAGGGCTATGGCTCGCGAACGGACCCCGGATCGATCAATCCGGATGAGATCGCCGACGACGGCGACGATGGCTTTGTGCCTGCTCCCCGGAGATCGGCGCTGAGTCTGGGCAAGAAATCCGGCAGTGACACTGGTTCTGCGGCCGCAGGAGGCGCTGCGGCTGGCGGTGTGCTGGGAGCCATCGGCGGCATCTTTAATCGGCACGGTAACAAGGCCGGTGCAGCGTCCGGTCCTTCTTACGATCCCGTTCCGGGATCAGGGCTAGAATCCTCCAGGGCAGAGAAGGACGCGTTGCTGCTTCATGAAGCTCGAAAGAGGCGGAAGAGATGGTTTTTGACCATGCTGATCGGGTTTGCCATCATTGCGGTCATCGTTGGGGCGATCGTAGGCGGAATCTTGGGCAGTCGGAGAGACAGCGGCGAAGGCTCCGAGTCCGCCAACACCAGCACCGCTTCGGAGGACGAGAATTCCAATGGTGATCTGAGCAAGGATTCTCCCGAAATCAAGGCGCTGATGAATAATCCGAATCTGCACCGGGTCTTTCCCGGGATGGACTACACGCCGTGGGGGGTCCAATATCCGTTGTGTCTCCAGTACCCTCCCGATCAGAACAATGTCACCCGGGACATGGCCGTGCTCTCCCAGCTGACCAACACCGTGCGGCTCTACGGCACTGACTGCAATCAGACGGAGATGGTGCTGCATGCCATTGACCGCTTGGGGCTGACCGACATGAAGGTGTGGCTCGGAGTGTGGATCGACACCAACACGACGACCAACGATCGGCAGTTGCAACAGCTGTACAAGGTGATCGATGAGACAAAGGACAAGTCCATCTTCCAGGGGGCGATCATCGGCAACGAAGCGCTGTACCGGGCGGGCCCCGACATCCAGACGGCCGAGAAGAACCTGATCGCGTATATGGAGAGCGTCCGGAGCAACTTCACACAAAGGAACTGGAACATCCCCGTGGCGACGTCGGATCTAGGTGACAATTGGAATTCTGAGCTGGTCCAGGCGTCTGATTTCGTCATGGCCAACGTCCACCCTTTCTTTGGCGGGGTTCCGGTCGACCAGGCTGCCAGTTGGACGTGGTCCTTTTTCCAGGAGCACGACGTATCGCTGACCAAGGGGACCAACAAGAAGTCGATCATCTCCGAAGTGGGCTGGCCGAGCGGTGGGGGGAATGATTGCGGCAGCAATCAGAATTGCCCGAACAGCCAGGCCGGATCGGTGGCAGGAATCGACCAGATGAACAAGTTCATGTCGGACTGGGTGTGCCAGGCTCTGAGCAATGGCACTAAATATTTTTGGTACGTTTTGCTGGAAATCATGCTAGTTGAAGTGATAACTAACGTCAGGATTGTAGGTTTGAGGCATTTGATGAGCCGTGGAAGGTCATCTACAACACTCCTGGGAAGGCCTGGGAAGACAAATGGGGGCTGATGGATGCTGGGCGCAACCTCAAGCCGGGGTTGAAGATACCCGACTGCAACGGGGCGAAAGTGAGCTAATGATGTCATGTCTTTTCTTGTCTCTATGAATGAGGTTGAGTTATGACGATCCATGATTTTGGTCCTTGGGTGTTTACGAGTGTCATGACACTGTCGGGACGGATTGTTTACTTTTAGCGTTGGCTTGTATTCTACCAGCTTCACTGGTTCATGTTGATAGTTGCTACTTGAGTTGCATCCATATGGGGGCTTGGATAATGGTATTGTGTTATTGTGGGTGGACTGACCTGCACTGTATGTTATAACACTATAACGATGTTGATGATGATGTTGCCTGCAACAAGAGTACTAGGATAAGTAGGCACGTGCCATACATGCTGTGGCTTAAATAATTAGGTGCATAAATTTGTAGAGTTCGGGTCTATGACAAGGATAAGGAGGATTCCTGTAACTATTATATTAGCAACTTTGCAGTTAGGTAGGTAGCTATGCCATTTTTTTTCTTGCTGGAACCATTTCTAATCGTAGAATGTAAAATAAATACTACACGAGGGCTTTATATACGCTGATGTTTAGCCTAACTATAGCAGCACTATACTATACTATAACAATATCAAACTCTTTTACCTCACTCTAAACCGAACCCTATAGAAGCTGGACTCTATACATATTCTATTCAGCTACAAATACAATGTATTGTAACATCATCCGGTGACTGTGTATATAGTGCCAGCGCCAGCGCCAGCAACAGCACAACACAACACAACACAGCAAGTCTGCTGATGCGATGATCAACGTCTATTCAACCTCTCGTTCCTCCCAGTACAGTCGCATATTCCAAAAAGCGTGAACATTCGGCTCAAACTGCGGCAGCTGGAGAGACCTCCGGGTCCGGATGAAGGTGGCCAAGACGTCTTGTTCTTCTTCTTCGTCATCGTTATCGGGGTTGTTATTATTATTATGGTCATTATCCGAAGAGACGGCACTTTCCAACGGCCCGCCAAAGACGAGCCCCGGCGACGACGGTAATAGCTGCTCGAGATGCGACCTCTCCGCTCCTGGACAGTACAGAAAGCTATGCTGATTGACTAGGTTGAAGGCGGTGGGGTGTTCCACGACCGTGATCCCCAAGGACTGGAGAAGCTGCTTGTCGAACTCGTTGAAGACGGGGTCTTGAGCGTACACGTTGTTGTTGATGTGAACGCCCATATCTGGCTGGGCTGGATGGAGTCAGAAAAAGAGCACCAAGTAATTAGGGGCAGGAACACAAACCAAGCATATCCAAAACAGACACCAACGCAGCAAGCTGATACAGCGCCACGCTTCGGCGGTCCACCCACCCGCCGCGCACGAAGCCACTCGGACTCCCCAGGCCGATACAGACGACATTCTGCAGGGTCCTGGCGACGGCTCCGACCTGGCTCTGCAGCGCCCGCTGAAGCCGCTTCCAGGTCTGCGAGCTTTTCCATTGCTGGCTGTGCGCTTCGTACTGTCTTTTCAGTTCCGCCAGGGTCAGGCGCGGGGGTGCCTCGGCGGGGAGTAGTTGCAGTTCATCATCATCATCATCATTATCGTTATCATCGCCCTGACTGAAGCCCTTTTTTCCCCCTCTTTTCGAAGAGATCGCTAGATTCCTGCTCGTGATATGCGTCCAGCCACTGGGTTCGGTGATTTCCACGCGCTTACTGCTGTGCGCAGGACCGGGCAGGTTTGTTCTTCTTCTATACTTGCGCGCGGTGTGGGGCATGTTGATTTATTTATGTAATTATTAAGAGATATGAAATCTGCTCTGGAGGAGAGGCATTTTTCATAAGAAAAAGAAAAAAATAATGATGATGATGATGGATTATGAACAGCAGGTTCAATAGCTATTGTTGGCTGGATGTGCCAAAATTATCCAGGATGATTATTTGCCAGGCGGTGAGTGAAAGCCTTGCGGGGAAGGACCAATCGGAGAGTACCAGTAGAATACCTACATCTATACCTACGCTACATACTCGAGCATTGCTCTCTACGCTATGAGAATGACTGCAGTGTCGAGTTTGTGAAGATGGGAAAGATATTTTATAACTCTTTTTCTCTTGCTTTTTTTGTGTTGATCGCTCTGTCGCCTGATGCATTGTGATATGCAGAGGTATTGAGAATGGACCACGTGATTTGTTCTGCTTTTATCACGAAGTAATCGGTGACATATACGAGTCTGGTCATGATGCTATTGCAACAAGTACTCCGTAGCTAGATGCCATAACTAAAACACCTAGCAACAATATAGTGATAGTGACACTCGAAGCGATTGATAGTTGCGAAGGAACACACGTGATCATGCTTCCCCTCCGGATCCACCTTGTCGATTGCCCGATAAGAGAACAACCCCTCCTGCTTGCCTGGATGGGTAGCAATAACAATGCTCCCATATCTAATCTCTAATCTGTACTCTGTACTCCGTCACAGTAGGCATCACAGTGTCAAAGTGTTCCAGTCCGGAAAAACTTGTTATCGAACCACGATCATTTTCAGCAACAGCAACGTCCGTCAGCCCACCTGTCCAGAATGCTTGTTCGCAATGTCACCGTCCGAAGACACTCGCCCAGCCAGAATGCCTCTGTAAGCGCCGACTCCTGACTCGGCGCTGTAGGTTGCATGTCTACGTGCGGGGCGACTGGCAGCTTAGGCCTGCTCTGTTTTCGTGCTAGCTAGGCGCTTGGACGCAACAAATCACATGCCAGAACGGGGATCGGATCACAGCAGTCGAGGTGACGACCTTGCAGATTGCCTTTTTGGCGCCGTCTTCGGTGCGAAGATCTCATCTCCCGTTGGTGGACGGCATGCTCTGCAATCTCGACGTGCGTCCTCGACACATCGTTTATCGAATCGGCTGTGGATATGGTGATCAAGCTACAGCCTGTGGACTTCCTGCTTCTTCTGTCACATCCCAGCCCCAATAATGCTCTTACTCGCCGGCGTCCAGTCCCCGCCGCCAAAGGACCATGCGTGATGCGCAACCAGTGCCTGCTTGCTCCCCTCAAAAAGTCAGCCAAGCCCGCGCGGCATGGAGTCTATCAAAGATGTCTTTGTGAATCCTGCCCGGCCGCCTTTCTCGAATTTTGCCAAGCTATCGTTGATGAGCGTTGTTGAAGTCGATTTAGGAGATAGAGGTGCTCAACCCAAAACTCGAGAGCTGGCGCTCTAGCAACTTCACGCCCGTTTCTTGCCATTCAAGTGTATATTCACACAAAATGCACCTCTCGATATCGAGATGGACGGTTCTGCTAGTGACCGTGCTGTCCTGGCTCGGGTCCGTTGATGCACACACCGTCATCGTCTATCCAGGCTACAGAGGAAATAATCTTCACACGAATGGCACTGTCGAGGAAGCAAATGGCCAGGGACAAGCCTACGTCAACGGTTCCACGATCTACCCCTACGGAATGCAGTGGATGTATCCTTGTATGTTTGATCCCGCAATTCGCTGGCTGGTTGCCTTGCCTGTCACACTAATATATATATATCCACACGCCAGGCGGAGGAATGCCTACGTCGACGAACCGAACCAAGTGGCCGGTGCAAGGAGGAGCGATCGCGGTTCAGCCGGGCTGGTTTCAAGGACACAAGACGGCCTTCTTCTACTTCAACCTGGGTCTGGGTACGGTGCCGCCAAACATGAGCCACCCGATGCTCGCGCCGATTCAGATTATCGGACCGTCGTCGAATCCCTATCCCGGGACATTCTGTCTGCCTCAGGTGCCCTTGCCTGCCAACATCACGGTGAACGTGGGCGATCATGCCACCATCCAGGTGATCGAAACGGCCATTCACGGGGCGGCCCTGTATAATGTAAGTCCTAGCATGAGCATGGTAGGGATTGATTTCAGACTGCTAATTTAATTCTCTGCGATGCTTCAGTGCGTCGACATTGAATTCGCCGAGCCAGAGGACTGCGAAGAGGTCACGCCGGACAACTGCTTCAACTCGTCCGACATCTCCTTCGCGGACGTCTACACCACGGCGTCCTTGTCCGCCGCTCCGGCCCTTCGACCATCCATGCTGACCGGTCTGGCGGCATCCATCCCGCTGCTTCTGATGGGCCTGTTTGGGTTGTTGTAGAGCGATCCGTCTCTTGTACACGTTGAAATATATATATATATACCCTGTCGAGTTCATAATACCCACGACTGTCACTTTCAGTTTTCATGAGCAGGACGTATCCTCCTCCTCTTCTCCTCGACTTTCTGTATTGGCGAGCGAAGTTTGGCGTTGAAACGGATTGGGAAATTTAGCTTCCCTTTTTTTTTTGTTATAATTGATATTGATGGCAAATGGAGGATAGGTCTATCTACCATGTGCGCCGGCGCGCAAAGTTATGATATAACGAGAAATGCGAGAGAGATAGCAGTCAGTAAGTCACTGACAGATGATATCGTTTATAATGGAATGGAATGGGTCCACGGAGTGGAAGTGTGAATCGGCGAAACTGAACTTAGCCCATGGTATCAATTCTAGATGAGTGAATACGCAAAGACAAATCAATTCTAAACGCTTGTACATGTACTTGGTTTTCGACCTTGTTAAGTTCTTTTGACTGCATTTAACTCTATTTGTTTAAACTCTACATTACAAGGTCGAGAACCCCCCTCGACGACCTCCTCCAGTTTATCCTGCGGGATCCAGGCGGATGAGTGCGCACAGAGCGCCAGAGTGACGGTGCCGGCGTGCACAAGCACGAAACGTGGAGAGATCGACGTCGGCGACCCGGCGAAGCGGCGCGTGTCACCCCCAGCCCGTCGTGGTGCGGCCGAAACCGCGCTGATCTGATCGGGGGCGACGCGTCTGCCAGGCGCGAAAGCACCTTGCGTCGCCGTCACGAAAAGGCCAGTAGCAGGACGATGAGGGGGCGGTCGCGTAGCTACATACCTCGAGGATGTGTTTCCGAAAATCAGGCCGCACGAGGAACTTAAAATGACAGGTCGACTTAAGTTGGCGGAGGGAACTCCCGTCTGGGGGCGGATCATGCCGTTTGGACCCAATGATGGGAATGAGAATGAGAATTCAAAAATGTGGCCATTCAAGTCATTGTAACAATAATAATTCCAGCCCTGGATTTTACTACACAATGTAATCAGGTAAGATTATGTCTGTCTATATTTATAAACACTACACTACAGTTATTATTGTCCAGTCTCATGCGAGCAGATGAGTGACTACTATGCTATAACTACTACTGGTGGGGACAATTAATTGATCAGCCTTGTCGATTCGATTAGCCGTGGTGGAGAAAGATTCCGCGATTGATTTACTACTGTATCAGCCCTACGGGTGACACTCCAGCGATGCAAATACTACGCTGCAGCAATGAAATGAGAATGTAACACGAAGTGAAGATAATTTTATTACTGGATAAGGCAATTATGAGAGGAAAAAAAAGCGTACATAGAACAGCCACTAGACGGCATTGTACTTGTATGCACTCCGGAGTAGGATTTGAGAACTACTATACTGTAGAAATGACTAGTTATATTATGCCATTGGAGCCATAACTGCAGGTACCAAAGCCACAGGCTGAGGCAAACGACCAGCGTGCCAGGAATGCAGAACGCGTCGCGGGAATGCGACGGACGGCGGCAGGCGGACAGACCTCGGTAGTCCGTCCTGAGGTACAGTACCGTACATCCAGGTCTGCACTGTACTATGATATAAGTGAGAGTATTAATATCATGATCCGTTTGAGCAGGCGTTAGAGGTATGCGCTGGCGATCACCCAAATTCAGGCCTGGTTGAGTTTGTCCATGACGCAACAAGCCCGGCGGGCCAATTGAGTTGGCTCCTCGGCCTGTCAGTGTCTGTCAGTCCTCCACGCCCATCGCTGCCCAGCCGCAACTCCATCTCTCGTTCCTCTCTGAATCTCGATTCACCACCTTAATCAATCAATCAATCCCTTTCTCTCCTCCTCCCTCGAATCCCCCCTCCTTCCTCTCGTCCCCTCCGTCCCCCGTCTCTCTCTCCCTTCTCGCTGTGCGAGACTCGCTCACTCACTTCTGGCTCGGTCGGCCTCGCCGCTCCGCTCCGTCCGTCCCAGACTTTCCCAACATCTTCTCGCTGCCAGCCGTTTTTCCGCTGTCACGCGCGACCAGCAACCACCTCCGCCATTTCCTGACTTTTCTTCCTGCGACGACATCGACGGGCGCAATTGCTTCTCCCCGCTCAAGAAGCGGGCTTGGTTCCGGGAGGAGGATTCGCATGTGCTCGTGAGCGACCCTCCGTCACCGCTTATAATTGATTAAGCCGCCATGTTCCGTCGCAGGAGCTCTTCTCGCCATCAAGTATGTCGTGCTCCCTTCGCTTCTCAGAGATTCTTGTGATTATGTACCAGGGGAGCACAAAAAGTCATGTTCCCTAGCATCCTGCTTGCGTGCATGGTCACAGTCTGCTATTAGCTGCTAGCTACGGCCTGCTATCTTATCGAGCTGGCTACACATCGCTTTCTCTAATTACTGACGTCGAGCATTCTCACCAGCCCCTCAATACGACCCCGTCCGCGTCCGCTCAGAGCGCTGCCTCCCATGCCTATCTGGCTCACCAAGCGTCCAGCAACAGCCTGTCCTCCGCCGCAGCGGCCGCCGCCCTTCGCAGCCATACTCCCACCCCGACCTCCGTCGAAAATGTCCAGACCAAACGCATGCTGCAGCGGCAGTCGTCCACCTCGTCGCGTGCCAGCACGGGGAGCTTCTCTCGCGGCGGACACCAGCCTGGTCTCCATCGATCCAGCAGCTCCGGTTCCATGACCACGAGGACCTTCCGAGATCAATCCCCTCGCCGGCCCATGTCCAGCTCCGGCGAGTCGTCTGCTCCGCCCGTTCCTCCCCTGCCGCAGGGCTTCCCGCAACGCACCGCTTCTGAGCGACGGTCCTTGAGCGTACAACCGACGATGCGGGCAATGTCGCCGCCGACAAGACGTCCGTCCGCTCGCGGTGGCAGCCTGGATCGAGGGCCCAGCATATACCCAGGTCATCTGTCCCAACGCGGAGCCAGTCCACCGGTCAGGAATTTGGCGGAGCAGGATCGCCCGAGTAGCAGGACGTCGATTAATTTCTCTTACCCAATGCATGCACGGCCGAATTCTCCACGCCAGTCCCCCTCAGTGCCCGACTCTCCGCGCAGCCAGCGAAGCGAGACATCGTTGTCCCACCCGTTGTCTATCCAAGAGGTTGCCGAGCAAAGCGTTGCACCCGGAGCTTTGGAAGGAAGTCATTTGACCAGAAAGACAACCGGAGGCCATCCTACCGGGACAGCCCTGGAACCCGGTTTCAATTTCGACTCACCCACAGAGAAAGTGGAGACGGCGGTGACTCAATTCAACGCGTACAGTCCCTCTTCGGAGATCAGATCCATGCATGGAGAGTCGCATTTTCAGGAAGAACCGTCTCCAGGCTCTCCTAGGGAACAGGACGTCGGACAGAGTCAGGCAGATATTGATGGTGCGTCGGAATACGCTGGTGAGTACGACAACGTCACGCAGCCGTCCACACCGCGGCCGCGACCCAAGAAGCGACCATCCACGGTCATGGAGGACCACGAAGGCGAGGAACGTGCGGGAGCGGCGGATAACACGGGAGACGATACCGGTCGAGGTCTGCCCGATCATGTTGTGCCCACTGTCGCTGTCCCGGAATCTGGAGAAATCCGTTCGGGCCATGCCCCTCTGCGCGAGCCTGTTCGTCTCCTGCCGGCTCCAGTGATGGACAGCAGAAGTGCATCACCAGTGCAACAGTCCCCTTCTTCTCCCTCGTCTCCTTCATCTCCCTCATCTCCCTCCGCGGGTAGGCTATCGGCTGAACGCGGAGGTGAACAACAACGGCTGGGCAGACAGCCATCCATCAGTCCCAATCGGTCGACTCGTTTCTCAACCCAACTGACGGTGACGGGTCCTGGCGCACCATTGCACGAGCCTCCCCCACGATCCGTGTCACCGGCAAAGTCAGCTTTGAAGAATCCGTCGCAGCCGTCCCTATCGCCAGATCGACGTGGTAACACCGCCCTTCGAACAGCACAGGCAGCGGGCGAAATTTCTGACGGGATCTCTGTAGCTTCGGATGACGGATCACGGTCAGGATCGAGGAAGAAGATCGCCAAGGTCAGCTTTGACGATGAGGCTGAGATCGTCGGTGTCGCCGCCAGTCCACCAACCTCTCTTGACTCACCCATCGCACCGCCCAGCCCTTCTGAAAAGAACAAGACGAAGACGCACTGGTTTACCTTTGGCAAGAAGAACTCCGGTTTGAAGGAATTCTGCGACGAGGAGTTTGAATCAGTCCTCAAACCCAGACCAGCGCTTCCGTCCTTTGGCAGTATTCGAGGCAACAGGGAAGTTAGCGAGTTGCCAGCCGCCGAACCTGTCAGTGACAACGAATCGACCGTGTCGTCGTCCTTGGGCAACTTGGACTCTGTGAGGATCCCCGTGTCCAGCGACCACAGTACCGGCGGAATCCTCGCCAATGCTAAGGATGAGAAGCATCCGCGTGCTCATTCGACCCCATTGAATGAACCGCTCCCTCCACAAGTGACTTCGGTTGAGGGGACCGGTCATGAGTCGGACTCGGAAGAGAACCGACCTGTCACCGAGGAGGTCGGAACGCAGCCTCCCCCGACTGCTCAAGAAGAGAAAGCAGCCATTGCCGCTAGATCCATCTTCTCATCTTCCAATGACCCTGAAACTGCGGCTTCAGAATTGACCAAAGAATCTACAGCACAGAAACCTCTTTCAGAGCCCATCCCCGTGATTGAGATTCAACCAGCGACACCGGCGCTTGAGGACAAGCGGGCGAGTCTCGATTTGCA
Organism: Rasamsonia emersonii CBS 393.64; assembly: GCF_000968595.1. Classification (NCBI taxonomy): domain Eukaryota; kingdom Fungi; phylum Ascomycota; class Eurotiomycetes; order Eurotiales; family Trichocomaceae; genus Rasamsonia; species Rasamsonia emersonii. The sequence goes on from NW_013563255.1 coordinate 83,981, forward strand.
ACGGATGCCTGGATGTTTCCCGTCATCTTCTGACCCAGCAGATAATCGGTCTGTAACTAATGAAAGGGAGGCGGTGCAGCCGTCGCGTGGCGGATCTTCCGAGACTCCCCAAACCTCTAACGACACGTCCGGTGAGGCCAGTGACAGCTCAGAGTCCGGAGACAGCATTTACAGCGATGCCGCTGAGGATCCAGCCGAACTGGAAGGTGGCGGCTTCGGTTCAATCAATGCGATTGTGCACAGCCCAATGCCCGTCCAGACTGGACTGCCTATGCAACCTCCCGACAGTCCCGCTCGACTGCATGCCCAGAAGATTGCAGGCGTTGCTGCTGCGGAACCCAGGGTGTCTTCTGCTGCTCAACGTCATCCAGCTGCCGACAAGACGCCAGCAGATTCGGCGCCAGAAATCAGGAAACCAGCGCCCAAACGTGTTGATACCGTTTCCGGAGAACGGGGAGACCTTTCACCCACCGAAAAGACCTCTATAAAAGAACCAGAACTCGGTTTCGATTCTCCTTATCCGCCTTGGCCGCTGAAGCCCAAGTCGCCCTCACCAACACGTATCCCTGCTGATCCGAAAAACATGAGATCTGTGTCCACAGGGCCGCGTGAAGGCTCGCACCTGCGGAGGCCTTTGGAAGGTTCTGAGAATCAAAGGATGAATTCAATGAACAGACACTCCGCGGCAGCATCTCGCGTCTCTTCTGTTCCGCCGAGTCAAAAGCGTACCATGTCTCCCAGTCTCCCTCAAAACAGAAACGCTGCAGCGATGGCTCCAGATCAGAAAGCGCCCCTGCAGTCGGTAGGGTTATCTGGCAGTCTTGGCAGGACGAGGTCCAACGATACTGATTCGTCCAGCAGCTTTAAGCGTTCTCAACGTGTCTCCCCATCCGACAGTCAGGTCACGATGAAACGAACTCTGCGGGGAGGGGAGACAAGAAGTCTGTCAACGGCAAATGGTCCGATTGCAAGACCAATGTCCCCGCGAGCGTCAACGATGCGGACTACTCTGCGTGGACCTGGGTCTTCTCAGCAATCATCGATTTTCGCCAGTCTCAACAAGAGGTCGCGATCGCTGTCACGGTCACGGCCAAAGACCTTATCGGCCTCATTCCGATCCCGCTTTCTGGATTCGGACGAGGAAGCCGACGAAGGTCGTCCGCGGAGATTTTATAGCCGATTTGCAGATTCGAGTGATGAGGACGAGCCATTATCTGCCCAATTCCGTCCTGTTCGGGGTATCCCCCGGCGAGGCGTAAACGACGGTGACTCCACCGATCTGGAGGACAGTTCCGATGAGGAAGGCAACCAAGCAGGCCGACCTGATCGAGATGAGCCTCAGCCAGGCTCACGAATGACCCAGGATGAACTGGAACAGTATCTCTCTCAGCCGAAAAAGAGAGGACTTTTGGCCCGGCTCACTTCGACGAGGAGGAAAAACCGATTCAAGGACGGCAAGGTCCGCAAGTCGGATCTTGACAGTCCGGCCAGAAGAGACACGCCATTGGAGCGGTCGCGGGTGGAACTCGAGCAGATGAAAGAGGACGGCTATTTTCTGAACGGTTATGCTGCGCATACGGTCACTACAGTCACGTCCAACCCTCGATCGGCGTCTCCCAAGCTCCAGAAGAGGAGGACGGGAGAATTCCCTCATAACGACGCATCCTGGCCTTTGAAAGAGGCAGGTCCGTCGGATGCTCCTCAAGGTCCGACAGGCACAAACGACCAGACGTCATTGCCAGATGGTAATAATAATGCGGACCGGCCGCAGACATCGGACGGAGTTGTCAATCGCGATGACGTCAACGGGGCACAAGCTGGCCCAGCCGAAGATGGTGGCGGCGGATGGTCGACACGCTTCCCCAAATTCCCCGGCCGTCGGGACACCAACAGCAGCAACGGCGGCACCGTAACGTCGAAGACATCGTCCGACGTGGTCGTTGGCAGGAACGGCCGCAAGAAACGATTTCCTCTGTTGAGGAAAGCCTTCGGGCTGCGTGACTGATCTGTTGTTCGATTTTGGTTTAAAAAAAGAATTTTCTTCTCTTGCACCCGTTGTATTCTTGGATATTCCTTTTTTTTCCCCCTTCATGATGGGCCTTTTTGTCGTTATAATACCCCATGAGAACGCCACGGCGTTTTAATACGTTGTCTTCATTCGATAGGCGCAGGGCACGGAATGGAGTGCTCTCCCCGTCTGTAATACCATGTCGGGCTCCTGATGAGCCTCTTAATGTGTACTGGCCTAACCATTTTCTGCTTCTTTGTTTCGTGTGAATCTTTTATCCTTTACGGCCCGGTAATGTCTACACGAGTCACGCGGTGGAACACGCACGAAATTCGGATACGTAGGCCACGATTGACTCGACCTGTCACTTCTTTGGCGTTCATTTATATAATGGTCCTTGAACATATACCCTTGTTGTTCTCTGGTTGACGACTGTTTGTGTTATCTTTTTCCTAGATTGATGCCTTCAGTTTTCTTCCGTTGACCTTGTCACTCGCCTGGTGAATGCCAAAAAGAGCGAGATTTTTTTTTAATGTATTCACACCGTCATGTTCTCGTCTTCTGTCTTGACCAGGTAAGGTCGACAGATAAAAGCAACATTTTCAGTTGTGTTGGAATTAGGCTGGGATCAAAATCACTACCTATCTAATGATAATGTGGAGTACGGAGTACCCGGTGTGGAGTTCTCCGTCACTATACTCGATATGCTGTGTGGAAGAATGGCTCATGTCAGTGAAAGCACCTATAATTTTGCAATCTCATGAGACAAATAACGCAAGCCGTATATTTTCAAAGAGAAGAGAAATTGTATCAGCTATACCCTATCGCCGAAACGATCATCATAATGATATCTATTAATTTCGAAGCTTTGCCACCAGCCTCTTTGCAGCCAGCCTACGGACGCAGAATCAGCGATAGACAGAAACCCTGCCAGTGCCTGTCTGCCTCCGCTGCAAGGCTGCAAGCCTCCAGTCAGCAATTGGCCATGAGTGGCATCGGCCCCGGTGGCTGGAGTCGCTAAACGGGCGATGTCTCAGCCTCTCAGCTGTCCGATGTCTGTGGTGATTGAGCTGCTGGGGCCGGTGGACCGAGTGGAGTCCCAGCCGTCCCGGCCCTCGCGCGCGCGCGTGTGATAGAGAGAGAGAGAGAGCATGGAAATGGCGGGCGGGATGAAGGGAGGTTGGGTTGACACTGATGAGATGGGCCATTATTTACCGACTGCCAATGAACGGGAAACACATTGGCAGGGAAGCTGGCCGTGGACGAAGCTTGCTGCTTGCTGGCCAGCTCTCGGCTCTAGCTCCCGCAGTCGAAGCTGATGACTGCAGGCCAGCTAGCCACTCACTTTCGCTTCCTGGTGGACATTGCGTACTGCGGACTCCATCGTTCGAGGGTGTTCGTCTGTACGGAGTGCTCTCGAACGATGGAGTCCTCGTCCAGACCACTGCGCGTCAGCACGACAGTCCAGCAGGTGACCTGTGCTGAAGGTCGCTTCCTTCCCACCGCAGCACCGCATGCGAGGAGCGCTTTCCGCCTGTGGGTCCCGCATGCGCCTCCGGATCGGGTCTAGACCGAGGCACCGGGAGCGCGTTGCCATGGCAAATAACCTTGCCAGGCCTCTCTCCTCCCAACCTCCCCGAAATCACGCCCAAGTTTGGTTCTGCGAGTTTCGGCATGTGATGGCCATGAGATGATGCAATTGCTGCTTAGTTGCAGGCCGTTGCGGTGCACAGTGTATTATTATTGTTCTTATTGCTCGAGCTGAAGCGGCAGGGTGACCGTGCCCTAGTCCAGCCTGCCTCCGCTCGACTCCATTCGGTTCCTCTGCGCCCGCTTCTTGTAATGAGAGCCGGAATACATGCAGAATGAAACTGGGAACAGATCGAAAATAACAGATTCAGTCCTGATACTCCGCACGCACGTATCTGCGTCGTATCAGTATCCACTGTAGATGCTAGAGAGTTCCAAGGTTCCTTCCTCGGAACTGCGCGCCAAGCCGATCCCGGATCGGCGCCATGCCCGGAGCGGCATGGTCTTGTTTACACTTGCCATTCTGGGCGTCAACAAACACGCCTGCCTCGGCGTCCACGCAGCCCAGCCCCCCTCCCTCTGCAGCCCATAAACACAGCCTCGCCCCTCCCCTCCTGCTCTCTTCTCTCTTTCTCCTCTCCAGCCTCGACGCATTCTTCTGGCACCCTTCCATTCCATTCCTCTTGTCCGTTCTGTGCTCCGTCTCAGATCTGGCAGCGAGTGCCCAGATAAGCTTGTTTGCTCCGCATTCCACGCTTCTTTCTTCCCTTTTCCAGAAAGAAAGACAGACTTCCCCACAGTCAGTCTTTTCTTGACTCGCCTTTCGAGTTGTTGCAATAACAGTTCGAAAGGCATTCGAGAAAAGACGCCCAAAGGACAGTCACCCTGGACTTTGACGCGCGCGTCCCGATCCCCTTCAGTGTCTTCCCGTCGTCGTACCGGAGTGACGCTGTCTCTGAGACTACTCAGACCCGAGTAGAAGGAGAGGTCAATTTCGATCGCACTTCGCGCGTCGGACGGGAAGATACTGCTGGTCGACTTTCTGACCCCCGAGGCTACGGCAGGGAAGAAGTCGATCTCCGCATCCGCACTGACGACCGCCGTCCCGCTCGTCGCTACGAGGAGTCGGTTTCCTACGAGTCCCGCGAGCGCGATCGCTACCCGGAGATAGAGCTTTCCCGTGAACGGTAAGTTATCCTTCTTTTTTTTTTAATTTTCTGTTTCTTCCGTGCTAGCCACTTTTTGTATTTTTTGTAATGTTTATTTTTGGTAATTTTTTGTTCCCTTTTTTTTTTGCTCTTATCGCGCTATCGCTCTATCTCTCGATTTGAGATCATAAAGAGCGGTGGGCGAGAGTCTGGCCCCACCGATCTGTCGGTGTGAGCCGCCATTTCCGGGGTGGCTCCCCAGCTCGGACGCACGGTGGCCAAACTAGAAAAAAAATATCCACTGGGCTACTGCATGTGCCAAGCTATTACGTGTACCCTCTAAAAAAGCCTTCTCCCCAATGATTGTTTATTTTGGCTTTTTTTTTTTCCTTTTTGTTAGCTCCGCTCGGAGGACATTAATAACTGACCCTCCCCGTCAGCTATCGTGAACCGATTGGTCGCTACGAGGAGCGTCGCTACGCAGAGCATCCCTTGGAAGAGCACCCCCCCGTCCAAGAAAGGCCTCTCGAGACCCAGATCGACATTACTGAGCGCGAGTACCGTCGTCGCATCGACCCCACGTACGAAGTCGACGTGACCTACGACCGTCGTTACCAGCCCGACTCTGAGACCTACCGCGCCGACTCGTACGACCTCCGCGAGGTCAGCCCCAGCGTAAACGAGAGCCGCTACTCCAGGCCCGCCGAAATCTCTGTCGAGAAGGAGACCGTCCGTGACGTCAGCCCCAGTGTAGCTGAAAACCGCCTCGCCAGTCCCACCGAAGTCACCGTCAGCAAGGAAACCGTCCGCGAAGAAGCCCCCAGCCAGAAAATGGGTTACTACGACGACGAGGGTAACTACCACTCTTTCCGCCGCGGCGTGGAGCGTGCGGCTGACCGCCTGCTCCACCCCTTCTCCCACCATGACCACAAGGAGGAGGTTGTCGTCTCCGAAAGTGGTCCTACCCGCTACCGGGATGGAGTGCGTGAGGACGTTCGCATCGTCGAGCCTCGCGGCGGCAAGAGCTCTGCCGAGACCGTGCCGATCCCCGTCCACTTCATCCGCGTCGGTGACCTGCTCATCCTCCAGGGCCGTCCTTGCCAGGTGATCCGCATCTCGGTCTCTCCTCAGACGGGCCAGCACCGCTTCCTGGGTGTCGACCTCTTCACTCGCCAGCTCCACGAGGAGTCGAGCTTTGTGTCCAACCCGTCCCCGTCGGTCGTAGTCCAGACCATGCTCGGCCCGGTGTACAAGACCTACCGTGTCTTGGACGTCCGTGACGACGGCCGTATCGTGGCCATGACCGAGACTGGCGATGTCAAGCAAGGTCTGCCGGTGGTCAGCCAGGGTCACCTGTTCCAGCGCATTCGTGAGGCTTACCAGGATGGCCGGGGCAGCGTTCGTGCTCTGGTCATCAACGATGGTGGTCGCGAGCTGGTCGTTGACTACAAGGTTGTCCATGGTGCCAGACTCTAAGTCAGTCAACATCCTGAAAAGGTTAGCGTCGGAAGTTCCCGTTCCCGCTCCGTGTGTGGAGTAATCACTGACGTCATAGCAGCCGAACCCCATTTCTTATGTGTATGTATGACTCTTTGACGCCAAATTCCTTTTCTACGAGCAAAACGAAAATTGATTTAAGGGAAACTAGAACTGTCTTCTATTACGGGATTATGGCACTTTTGGCTTTTCTTGTACTGATATGATGGGAACGTTCATGAGGGTGAAGCTCTCGGGCTCACCTAGTTATTGCGATGATTTCTTTCTTTCCTGTAACTGTCAATTGTCATGTTGGATGTCTTTATGAAATGAGTGGAGGATGCATTCGATGAGATTTGATGATGGATGTAAACGACCTAGTTGAATGCTATGTTTGCTGGAACTTTTCTTTTTTCCGCGTAGGTTTCGCGTAGATGCGTAGCAAGTGTGGGTAAATATGACTCCGTAGTTGGCACTGTTATTAACGTGAAGGACACATCAATCAGTCCATCTACCTATCTGGTTATCCAGTATCTGGATAAACTGATATGATATGGTCATGGGCATTGGTAAATATATATATATGAAAACTGATTGATCGATCGAGTATCTACATACAAGTGCAAACGAACATATTATCCACGCATAGAAAACAAAAAATAATTTTCTTTTCCCCAATAAATAATTTCTTTGTCCCTGCAATTATTATTACATTTGGATCCAGATTTAGTTCTTTTTTGTTTGCTTTTTTTTTGTTTTCATGTTACGTACATGTTACAGTACATACTTCGTACATACATCAGTCACTCAGCTAGTCAATCACAATCAATTAGCCACATAGAAGAGAAATTATTCCATGTCCATCCACCGTTTTCCTAGACAAGACAACAATAACAACAATAGAAAAAAGAAGCAGAGAAGCAAAGAAGCAAGGAAGGAAGATAAGAAGAACAGAGAAGAAACCCAGTGTAAACTTGAAACCAGAGTGATGAACTGAACTGAACTGAACGCCAGAACCAAGAACCAAGAACCAAAACCAAAACCAGAGCCGAAGCCTTATGCCGTTATAATAATAATAATCACAACCGTTAGTTTTAAATAAATGCCACACCATGCCATGCCCATGCCATGCCATGCCGTGCCGTGCCGTGCCGTTGCCATGTCACGCCATAACACACAGACAGAACAACACATCACGCCGTAGATGAGTAGGTAGTTATACATTTGGTTAGTCAGTCAATCCTGTATGCAAGGAAGAGGGAAAGAAAGAATTTGAGAAAAAGAAGAGGAAGATGATGATGGTGAAGGACAAGGAGGAGTAGGAAGAAGGAGGAGGAGAAGGAGAAGAAGAGATATGGCGATCGGGGTATCGTATGTGCATGTAGATGATGGTTACATCATCTTAGCCTTTTTTTATACAGAGAAAGCGTCAAGGACCTCCGCCACTACTTCTCCCCGTATTTGCCATACTCCTGCTGCCATTTCAGCAGATGCCGCGTCAGCACGTCCATCATCTCGACGCTGCTGAGGTCTTTGAACTCCCTCTCCGATGTCGAAGGCGCGCCCTCGCCGTCCGTCACGGACACGTCCGTGGAAACCGCGCCTCCTGCTCCTCCTTCGCCGGTGGCGGCTTGCGCCAAACCCCCCAGCTGCTCCTCTGCGCCCTTCACCGTTGACGCCGGATTGCCATTCCCGTTTCCGTTTGGCGGCGTCGTGCTCTCGCCGCTGACGGCCATCTCGACCTGCATGCGCGAGATGAATTCCAGAATGGCTGCAACCCGTCGTTTCATCTCGTTCATTGACGTCCGATGCGGGTTCAAATGTCGGGCCTTGATGGGCTTGCTGCCGGAATCGCCTCCGTTCACGTGCACTCCGTTCGACCCTCCGTTACCATTATTGCCATTGGGAGAATCCCGTCCTGTCCCCTGGTCGCGGAGCGGGGAATTCGGTGAGTGGTTCCCTTCGCCGTTGACTTGGTCTCGAGTGTATTGGTTGCGGCCCTGACGACCCCCGCGACGCGCAGGAGGCCGACCGGACTTTCGTGTTGATGGGCGTGGGGCAGGTGGTTCTTGATTTTGAACGGGAGTTCCAGGAGTCTGATCGGTGGGTTCGGCATCATTGGGAGCTGCTGATTTCGTTGGAGACGCACCGCCTTCGTGCTCGGACTCTGTGACGCGGTGGTCAGCCCTACGCCTGTGTGACAGTGTAAAACTTCCATAAGCACTTACCGTCCCCTCTTCTTCTCTCCGAACGTGATTTCCTTCGGTTGGCAGTATCGGGTCGTTCTGGTTCTGCCTCCTCTGTTTCCTTCGTATCCTTATCACGCTGGTTACGGGCGGAAGAAGCACGCTGCTGTTTCTTCGCACCGCCGTTTGTTTTCGCTTTCGACTCGTCATCCGAATCAGGCTGAGACACTTGGTTGCTTTGTTTGGAATGGGCGGAGGGGGAAGGAGAGCTGGTCCGTTGTCGCTTGACAGTCTGCTTGTTACTGGAAAGAAAAAAAAGTTAGACCCGATATTTCCAATGCCCATTCAAAGAATTGAAAAACTTACGCTTCACTGTCGCTGCGACTCCTCTTCGGCCTGCGGGGCCCTGCATCATCATTGCTCATTCTGCTCTCTTCCTTGCTCTCCTCGATGGCTCGACGGAGCTGCTCCTCTTCGTCATAAGCCGCATCCCGGCTGTTCATGGTGGAACGACGCTTGGGATTATTATTCGTCTCATTCTGGCGAGTCTTGGGGTCGCGCGAGCGTCTGGAGTTATCTCTCGAAGAGGCTCGGGAGGAGGAGCCGGGGGAGGAAAGAGCTGCGACCGGCAGGTACTGCGACGAGTTCTGCCTGCGGGAGCGTAAGCGAAATGTCCACATGATAAGTTTGTAGCATGGAATCAAAGAGAACACAAAAACAGTATATTGGTCTTGTGTGTCTGGGTTGAGATTGCGGCGGTGTTGGGGGGTATGCTAGGATGTTGTGCTTTTGGACAGTGGGGGCAGGACAGCAATGAGAGAGGAACAGTGAAGAGTCAGAGAGGTGGCAGGGGATGTCTCTGGCACATAGACAGGGAATAAAGAAAGTGACAGTGACAGTGGAGTTTCTCACGTACCCATTGGATTCAGTCGTGATCTTGTGAAGATCTTTCCGGCACTCTTCACAAAAATACTCGTCGGGACTCATTGCCTCGTCCATGATGCCGACGCAACCCCCATGCTGCCACACCTTGCATGAGTCACACTGAATAAACATGCTTCCCAAGTCATCACTGAGGGGGTCAGATGCGTCTGTCGACGTCCCTCCGGACTCATCCTTCCCCCCAGACTTGTGGTGGCCGTGCCGACCGAGGGCGTCGCGGCGGGAGGGCGGCAGACCCGGATAGTCCTGCTGGCCACAAAGACATCGTGTTATTTCTTCCTCCTCTGCATCCTCCTCCTCTTCGTCTTCTCCTTCGGCTGTTTGGTGCGGGTCGTCGTTATCCTCGTCTCGTGCGCGTTGGCGCTGGCGCGTGTGGGGGGCGTCGTTCTTACTGTCCGGCTCATCGAGGGACTGCGAGCGGTGCGTCGTCGATCTTTGCGGAGATGGGATCTTGTTATTCGATCGAGTGGTTCTTTCGCCGCGGGTGAGCGAATTTCCCGAGCTTGACGAGCTTGAGTGCTGGAGAGCGGGCGAGGGCTGGGTTGTGCGAGCACGAGAGGAGCGACGAGGAGTCATGGCTGCGACCGGTCCCTCCGTGAGATTCTATATAAAAAAAAATTGAGTGCACGAGGATATCGGCCTGTTCGTCGCTGGCAGGCAATCCTGCGACCCCAGGAGCAACACCAGCTGGAGCTACTTTGCACGCGATGGGAGGGAGACAGCGGAATTCGAGCGGGCTTTTTGGTGGTGGTGGCTCGGCCGATGGCCGAGAAGTTCTTCAGAGGGACAATTGCAGAGGGATGGACGAGAAAACGACGGATCGAAGAAGACCGTCTGGCAGCTCCCAAAGGCAACTAGACGGCTACATAGTCTGCAGATTGCGGGCAGGCTCGGGCGGGGAGAGAGAAGCAGAGGGAGGAGAGCAGCAGAGGATGGGGGGAAAAGAAGGGACGGAACGGGATGGCGCTGGCTCACGGCGCCTTGGCTCGCTCACGCTCTCAGCTCGCGTCCGGTCGACGGCGGTTGCATTGGCTCGTCCGCTTCCCCGCTCCAAGCACGGCAGACAGAATGCGCAGACGAGTGCATTGCCGGCAGATGCGCCAGGGATCTTTTCTGCTCTCCATGTCGCCGGCATGCTTCCACTGCCATCGTCGTGCCTCTGTCATCATCTTGACGAGGGCGCCGTTTCCCCCCGACTCGATTGACTCGACTCCGGTTCACGCGTTGCCCTCTCCTCGATCGGACTCGACCCCGCTCCTCTGCGCCGTCCTCGACCTGCGTGCCTGATACCCAACTCCTCTCCCGTCGATAAGAGATTCTCGTCCTTACTCGAAGCCTTGTGCACGTCATCTTCCGACGTCACCGGTAATAGGAGCTATTTTACGCCAGGAGCTTGGGATTTGGCGGTCATCACCCATCCATTGGGCAGACGACAGCCTTACTTTCTATACTTATGGGTGATTGACGGGCAATTCGCCCCGTTCTGCTTGGGAGATAGATAGGATTATTGACTGCGAGCTTATACATGGTCATCTGGTGGAGCTGGCAGGAGCAATGTGTCAAACGGAGCTGCTTCGCTCCGGATGACAGGGAACTGTGCCTTGCAGAGCTGCAAGGCACAAACGGAGTCCTGGAATCTGCAGCAGCCAGTGGTACTCATCCCATATCAAGTGGATTGTGGGCTGGTGCCATCGTCTGATCTCGACAAGCTTACCCCGTACCCTCCGTCGGATCCCTTGTACGCCGTATTGAACACAACCCATCAGTAGGAACAGGTTTAGAGCCGCCGCTGAGACCTAGTCCTTGGTCTACGTAGGCTGCAAGGCACCGCCCTGCCGCTGAGTGCAAGGCTGGAGAGGAGGGCCTCCCGGTCGACTCAGGGACGACGGGGCTTCGGGAGGAAAGGGGAACAGGCGGTAAGAGCGGTGGGCGGCGGTGCCTCTCCCCAAACCACTCTCCAACCCGACACCCAGCGATGTAGACACGTTTCTCTGCCACACGGCAGTATTTGGACTTCCATCACGACCAGATCGTATTCTCTCCTCTCCTCTGGCAGCGGTGATTTGTAATGCTCCCTCTCCGTCGCGCTCCGGGGTTCCGCTGTGCTGGCAGCCCTGACCGCGGTTACGCCTATTGGCGCATCCCCATCGGGTTTAGCGCGGCATACCCGAGCCTTCAAGAGTGGCCGGCCACGCTCTAACGTACTTCTGCTTCATCGCTCAACGCCAGATCGTTCCCATCGACCGTGTTATTCCCCTCCTTGCCCCCATCGGACCCCGTTGCAATTGTGCCACGACGCCGCCTTTCATCTGCTCGAGTTGCGTTGGTTCCATCCTGTCCAAGTTCTCGTTTTGGCTCTCCGGTTTCGTGTTCACTGCCGTTGCGTTTCGTCTCTCCCTAAAAGTCTGCTTTGGGCTGCTGAGTAATTTCCCTGTTGTGTGTAAGTGGGCGTGGACTCTTCTCGATCTGCCATCGACCTCTCCTTGCTGCTCTCGTCTGTCATTATAAGATCCTCCCCAGAGCTGTCTTTCCCACGTCTATTGGCTGGATCCTCCCGACACCCTGTAGTTGGTAACAGAAGTGCTCACTCCTGACGACACACAGTTTTGGATAGAGTCTCCGATCCCGCACCCTCTCTCTCATCTGAAACCCTGCCTATACACCGGACAAACATAAAGATCAATCTGAAAGGGGAGAAGAGAGTTCCAGCCTGGACTATCCATATAACACGTGGGCTGCCGTCGCTGGGAGTGCGTGAGCGTTGTAAACCGACGTGATGGCTGCTACACTGAGTATGTTTTTGTCCCCTTGTGGAAGTCTCAACATCCCGGGAAGCCCCCATAATATCCATATTACACAGATATGTATATGGATGGGGATCTTACCTCCCGGGCTTCGCTTCCCCTGAACCTGGATGAGTCACAGTCGAGAACGTGCCAGCGACTTGATTGCTGATACGGTCCTGCAGGCGGAACGTTTTCTTCCGCTCCAGATACGCCATCTCCCGTCTATCCGGATCGACTGATTAGACCTCTTCCCAAGCGGCCCCTTCGCTCTCGTCTCTCTCCGGAGGCGGCCGAGTCGATCCTCTACCCTCCCGCCCCGCCGGCGACCCAACTCTTTTACGGTTCCTATTCAGAGAACGGGGAGGCACAAGATGGCAAGACATATACGCAGCAGAATTCTGCCGAGAATTACGGACAAGATCAAAGCCCCGATCGGGATCATCGTCATCCATACGAGAATGGTGTCGAAGTCGAGAGTGGTGATGAGGATGGTCCCGTCGTAGTCCGCCGCAGCGCCGGTTTCCGCGGATCGTCCTTATCTCCCTCTACCCCAACCTCGAATGGCCAAACGCAGTCTAACAATCCCGACAGCTCACAGACCAAGTCTTCACCCGCTGGGATGGATGGCTATGATGCATTTGAAAACACCAATAATAAGAAGAAGCGGAAAATTCCCACTTCTGGAAGCTTGAGCAGCCATCACTCTAGTCTCACTGCTGATCTGGCGAATATGGGGATATCTGGCTTGTCCTCAAGTTCTCCATCAGCATTAGGGGATGGCGGCGGTACCGGAACGTACTATGGCTCCGGCAGTCCTGCTTCTGCATCCAGCAGTGGGATTTCTGGACCTGGCCGCGGCCGGCTTGGACGTCATAGCCTGCGCAGTTCTGGACGGAATCCGCTTTCTACTATTCACTCGCCAAATTCATGGCTGGGAGGACGATCAGCAGGGAGCCGCCGCGATCTCAGTTTATCTTCACAGGGAGCAACAGGTAAATCCGACTGCCTCCTTTTCTAAAAAAGCAAATACTGACCTCCTTTCTAGGTGACTCTGGGAACAAATCAGATCAGGGCATTATCTCTGCGGCTATTGCAAATGCTGCTGCTCTCTCCCCCACCTCTAAGGGGCAAGACAATGTCAGCTTGCTAGATCAACAGAATAGCAAGACCTCGCCGACGAAGACTCAGTTCACCTTCACATGTGAATCAGATCTCTCCAAGAGCATAGCACTGCAACCACCAAATCCATATCCACTGCCTCAACAACAGCGTTTACAAAACCAGTCACTGCCACCGACAACAACATCAACAAACCAGCGCGATTTTGCAACACAGGGCACACAGACTAGTCCAAGCATGGGCTCAGGAAACAGTCAGCAGACACAACAGTCAGGACCTCAGCCGCCCGCGGCAGGGACTCAGAACAACGCACCTCCCAAGAAGCCCAAACGGTCTGCTTCAAGCATCTACGCGTTGGCAGCTCGCCAGCGGAAAATCCAACAGCAATACACCAACCTGCATCATCCACCAAACCCAGAAGACATTTGGATCTGCGAGTTTTGCGAGTACGAGGCCATCTTCGGCCACCCTCCCGAGGCGCTGATCCGACAGTACGAGATCAAGGATCGCAAGGAACGCCGACGACTGGCCGAGAAGAGAAGATTGCTGGAGAAGGCCAAGATGAAGGGTCGCAAGAGCAAGAAGGCGACCAAGAACGCGGCCAAGCATGCAGCTGCTCAGCAGCCTGCCCACCACCCCGCCGAACACGCTGCCGTGGATGCCTCAGGATCCCATCCGGATGATTATCTCGGCACCGAGTATGATGACGAGTCGAGTCCGGTCCCTCCGCCCGCCCCTCCCCAACAAACCCCCACCAAACAATCTGCACCGGCTGGAACGGCCGCTCGCACGTCTTCAGCCGCGGGCACCGCCCCATCTAAGGGTGTAGGCGGAGGAGGAGGATCGGGCAAAGCCACCTGAAGCCTCGACCGGGCAGTTCCATGGCACTCGCGTTCGTCGGTGCTCCAGCGTTCTCGCAATGGCTCCGGTCGGCGGTCCTCCCTCAGTCCATGTCTCGATCTGGCTCCGCGATCACACTGTCACGACGATCGGGTGTGCCAGGAGGCTGTCCGGCAATTTGGCTTTGTGATGATTGTCTGGTTTGTCGGTATTTTTCTTGTGTTTGTGTCGTTGTTTCCCCTCGCTTCTGTGTCTGCTTTTTGATACACATTCCCCGGAACATTTCATATCACGGTGTTTTGTGTGTAGTTGGCAGTTGGTATCGTTGCACTCCCCTCTCAATATCTTCTTTCTTTTTATCCAGTATGGCTTCCCCGCATAGCGTCTGGAAAGTTACAACGGCATCAGCATCACTCTGGTCTCAAGAAAACTTACGGTCTCGGTTTTGGTCGGTGTGTGTTGGAGGATCGTGGCGTGGATGAGGTTATTGTGACAAGTTCGGTCTTTTGTTTCCCAATTCTTGTGAGTATGGTGGTGGTCCACCAGCTTTGGCATCAGCATCATATACGTATACATGACAGGGGCCCCACCACTGAGTGAGTTTGGATTCTTTTTGTCTTAGTCCCTGTATCTATCTGTGGAATGTCAGTCTTTCTGTCACACAGAGGACGTGCCCATCGCTCGCTGGTGTGGTACTCCTCTGTGTGGCAGTCAGGCTATTTGTCCATAGGCAAAATGAAACGAAACAATGGAACAATATGTCAGAATTTGTTGCGCTGTCGAATTTAGGAAGAGTTTCTAGTCTGTCGAGAGGAGCGTCGACAGCCAGTCAGGCCCCGCCCCCGCCAGGAATCCGCTACAGGCTGCCGCGGGCTTACCTAACCAGGAACGCGGGCGGGCGCTTCCCCAAACCACCGGCAGGAATGCCAGATGGCCCGCAGCCAGACGATTGGCAGACCCCTGCAGAATGACGTCGCGTGCTTGGCGTCTCTGCGCGTCTGGCAGCGGTTGGCGATGATGAATCGGTGTCTGAGGACGACTGCGGTTAGCTACCTCGATGCGTTTCATTCCTCGTCGTTCATCGATGGCCAGCCACTCTCTGCCATCTGCTCTGCTCCATAGCCATGGACATGACCATCGACATGATTGAGTACGCGACAGGGCGTCTTCCTGGGACTATCGCAAGCGGCCCATCGTCATGAAGAGGGTCGTTCCTGCCCTAGTGTATGTACATGTTCGTGCAACCCGTTCCTTCATTTATCTGTCGCGTCTTTCTCTTTTCTGACACTGTCTGTGCGAAGGTTGTTTGTATATTCTTAGCATACGGCGGCTGCCGCGACGAATGACGATTGTCTATCGGGAAGCGCCTGCTCAAGCCGAAACAGTCTCCACGAGGACTCGCTGTCCTATATACGCAACACCTCTAAAAAAAGATCTCCCAAGAACTCCATCCCGTGAAGACGGCGGCTCTGCAGAGCGTTGACAGGTTGATGGTTCTCAAACGCCGAGACGTATCAGATCCAGGTGGAACAAGAGGTAGGCTCTCCAAGAGCTTTATGGAGAATAGCTTGCGCGATCCCCAGGTGGCAGCGCTGAAGAATACGGATCTATAAGATTCGAGGTACGTCCCGTCTTGTCTACGGTCCCTCTGTCTATCTGCAGTTCGTCAATCGTCTTTGTTGCTCATTGCCCAGTTCCTTTGTTTCCCTTTTTCTTTCTTCCTGTTTTGTCTGTCTCTATTGTCCGTTGGGTCTTTCAGTCTATTGAATAGGCGTCCATATTCATTATTCATTGGCTGTTATATGGGACGTCTCTCCCATTCACTGCTGTTGCCTCTGAGTCTATCGTTTTGATTCATACCTCAGTCACGGCAATTTCTTCCCGCGCAGCGCGCATTTTGACGAGTTTTACCTACTTTTTGATCTTTTGGGTTCATATTATTGAAATAAATTCGACGGGGCGTCCTTGGTCACTCATTCTGCATCCACTACCACTACTGCTACTTTTGCTTTCATAGCCGCCAGCATATAAATTCCACCGAAAAGAGATCTCTCCCCAGCCACTTCATTCAAGCCTGTCATGTTGTTCCTCGCCTTGCGACTCTTGAAGATTGGTGTTAACCAAGCCAAAGTCCGCAAAGCCAGAGAAAACCAAGCACAAGACGCCACCGAAATGCAGGCACCTCCCGTGTGTGGTGCTCGCAGCCCTGCTAAAGCGTTCGCCGACCTCTTCCTGCGCTTCTTTCAGTTTGTATTGGGACTCACTGTCGTCGGGCTGTATGGAGTGGATCTCAGCAATGCGCGGAAGAAGCATGTCTACGCCGACCCGAAATGGGTGTACGCCGAGGTGACGGCGGGCCTGGGAGCCCTCACAGCGCTGATCTACCTTCTGGCTCCGTGCATGTTCAAGGCCTCTCTCGTCTTCCGTCCCCGTCTTCACCTGCCACTTTTCATCTGGGAATGCATCCTGTGCATCCTGTGGTTGACGCTGTTTGGCATTTTCGGGAAGATGTACATCAGCGAAGACCCAGAGGGGGACGCTGGAATCATTCGCATGAAGCACGCCGTGTGGGTCGATGTGACCAATCTGGCACTGTGGACCATCACTGCGACGTGGACCGGCATGCGCTGGCGCAGAGGGATGAAGGCCGCCGCTGGTGGTCAGGGACAGTTGGAGGGAGAAAAGGATGTCGAGACTTCTGGATAAGACGGCTACCACCATCGACTGTTGTTTCCGCGAACTGAGGGTCATAACAGGAGAAGGAAACCGGATCGATAGATCGATAATTATTATCACCACCATATTTTCTTTCCTTTCTTTTTGCTTGGGAGTGTTTGGGGTTGCCGCTGGCTCGCGTGTCTGTGTTCCATCATACACATATGCAACGTGGACTTGGCTTGCTTAGTCTTGTTTGTACGGTATGTACTACTGATAGCAACCTTGATTCTGATGCATTACATTGGGTTCTTTTTTTTCTCCCCTTCTCTCCTTTGGAATTTGATCTTGTACATGAATTCCCTCTCTCCCTGACATACCCTCTTAATTCCAGTGCTCATTTTGCATAGAGTCAGTCAGTCGGTCAAATTATACAAGTTAAATAGTGCCAGAGAGACAGGGAGAGATTGTCGGAGTTAACTACATATATGAAACAGAACAAACCCAAAAAATCTCATCGATTAAAAAAATCAATCAATGGTATTGAATTCCAGGAATATTAGATTAGATTAGATTAGGTAAATTACCTAGGTAGGTAGTAGGTAGTAACTACATACACACCTAATTTAGGCAATTCATGCTGAATGAGTAGGTAAGTAGGGAGGTATGTACCTAGGTAGGTAGATACATGAGCGCATGCATGTTATCCTATCCTGCGCAGCATAATATTAACTCAGTAATTTTGAGAAAACCTCCCGCCAACTCCTGATGATGAAAATGAAAAGAGAGACATAGAGAGAGAGAAAAAAAGAGCCATCCTTCCTCCGATCATTCGATCCTTCGTTCGCTCGTTCGTTTGTTCGTTATTCCTTTTCACTTCCACTGAGCAGTTAGTTTATTGACTGTGTTTGTTTGTTGTTCCTATTAGGTCTTTCTGCCTGCCTGTCTGTTTGTCTGTTTGTCTGTCTTCAACTCCGATTCGGACTCTTCTTTCTCGCCCGCTCAATGATAGCGCTCAGATGGTTGCTCGAAAGTTTCGGCAGGGTGAATTCGCCGCTTGCGAACGCGTTCTGGACAGAGGTTACTTCGTAGCTGGATCGATTCTGCTGCTGTTGCTGCTGCTCACCACCACCAGACCGGAGTGATGATAATGATAGTAATGAGGATGATGACCCCCTTCTCCCTCTCCTATTATTACTACTACTACCCCTGGAGGAGGAGGAAGATGGCCGCGTAGTAGGATACTTTGCAGGGTCTGTACTTTCTGACGGTGGTTGTGGTGGTGGCATGATTAAATGTCTTGTCGTCGCTGGGGATAGGCTTCGGCTTGCTCGCCGTGGTGGTGGTGCTGCCTTGCCGATGTTCGACGTTGCGAGTAGATTTCCTAGATATGACGACGAACTCGGGTTGGTTGCACAGGATGATGCATCACTAGTAGTAGTAGTAGTAGCAGCAGCAGCAGCCGCCTCCTGACGCCTGCGTTCCGCGAATCGCGAGCGAAAATCTGGGTCTACCAGTGAGGATGTCTTGGACGTCGATGATGATGGTGGTTGCGTAGCAGCCTGCTCCGTCGAAGGGGGGCGAACCGGACTGGCATGGCGATGGACGCTGCTGGTGGTGAATCCGATTGGAGGAGGGCTCAATCGAGTGGTGGTGGTAGTGGTATTGGGAGCCGGAGAACTGGAGGTCGTCTGGTTGTTTGTATTGTTTCCGTCATCTGGTCGCAGATATGACAGTGACTGCCAGGAAAGTCCCTGGGCGCTGTTGTCCTGTTCTGTTGGATTGAATCGATCAATTTTAGTTCCAGAAGACTGGGGATAGATGCAGTAGTAGTAGTGCAGACGAAGGGAGCTTACCTTCCGGTATTGCTGGTTTCTGCGCAGGACCATCTGCTTTCGTGGTCGCTGCCGCTGCCTCCGATTTAAGGAGAGAGCCTTCTGACACTTCAGCGCTGGGTGAAGTCTGCGATGATTTACGTCTGATAACCACAGGCCTACGTTTCGACAAGGCTGACGTGTTCGCAACAAAAGTTGGCTTTTTGCGACCTGCTTTCTGCGGTGGATCACGGCTGGTCGCTGCTGTCACTGTTGCTGGTGCTCCCATCGCCGGTGTCAACGTGGTCTTAGCTTTCTGGACAGCTATCTCCGGAACCAGAATCCGGGTCGTTTTGAATGATGAAGGCTCTCCTGGGGTCGCACATGGCTTTTCTGCATGGGGCTTCTTGAGGATTGACGGAAGAGGAGTTCTGGTTTGGACACTGAGCGCTGCTGAAGGGACATTCTCAGCGTCACTGTAGTTACTGACAGATGGGTTGTTGAGCGTCTCCGGAGAAATGCGGCTGGTCTTTCGAGGTCATAAAACGAATTAGCAGAGAGCTACGTCCCGACAGGAGACCTACTACCTTCTTCAGGGCCGCCTGTGGAGACTGACGCGGAGTCGTTCGAAGAGGACGGTCTTCGGAGATGTCCATGAACAGCGCAGCCAATGTCGATCCAGTCAGAGTCTTCCGAAGCCGTGTGCTGCCCCAGATTCTCCAGAACAAGTTTTCCAATCGTGACGCGGCTCCATCGCGCTGAACGGAGCTGTGCGTAGTGTAGACTAATAATGAACCGGTCAGCACAAACCATCTCTCTCTTATATATCGGATCAATCATACCCCTCCATAGTTTCGCGATGTCTTCGATAGCAATGTCACCTAAACCATCCAGCTCGGAGCCAATCTTACCAGTGGTGGTGACCAGACCTGCGGGGAGATCCTGCGTCATGGCAGCTGGACGTCCACAAAGGTGGGTTTCCAACGGCAAAGAAAGGAGATGTAGCAACTACATGATCAGCGCACCACGACCGTACGCGTCTGAGATGGGATGTGAGCGGGGATCAAGTTGAATCGAACAAACGAATGTCCGCTGTCGGTCGCAAGTAGGATTCCAATCACGCGTGAGCTGGAGTAATCTTCACTGGCATGACAGGGCGCAAGCTGGGCATGTCGCACAAGGATCAGGCAGTGAGATTATTATTGCAGTGACAAGTCAGCTTGCCTTTTGTATCAGTGACAGGCAGAGGGGAAAGCTCATATTTGATGGCACCGGATATAAGGTCCGATCAGAGGGAGTGAAGACGAGGCCTCCTGTTTGTGACGCTGTGTGATGACTGCAATCCTGTTTTGTCTTTGTTTCTGTTCCTGATCGGACGGCTCTTCCCTGCCAGTTGGCTTTGTTTTAGGTGATAAGACGGCTCCAGGCCTGGCAGGTTTAAGGTGATTGCTCCAAGAAAAGACGCTAAGGATTTATGCCGGCAGGATCTCGCGGTGAAGTGAGCTGGGAGACGTGGGGGGCACGAAGGGTTGCTCCAATGGACAGACCTGAAAGAGCCAAGCTAGTTATAAGAATACAGAATACGGAGTAGGGTGTGACCAGATGAATGGACGTCTTCTGAGACCGCAAAACAACCTTAGAATCCCATCACTGGGTCTAGACTATCTAAGGTTGTCAACACGGCTCGTCATCATTAGGTCGGTGCGGCCCGGGTTGGTCATCCAGTCTGATTTATACGTCTTTCACTCTGCTAGCCCTGTTGTTTTTACCCACAGAATCCTGCCATTGCTGCTAAGGCGATGATCTCCGTACGGATCATCCGGGGAGTGGCAAAAGGGCGGGTCACCATGTTCCCCGCGTTGCAGTCTGGTCCACGCGGGCAACCTGCAGGAATTCACCGCTGGTTGAGGGACAGTTACGGAGACTCCGTACGTCTTGTTGGAATTCTGGTCTTTCCAGTGAAAGCAGAAGGATTTGATTTCCACAGACAGTGGAGAATTATCATCACGATCAAGGACAGCTGACACCATTAAACTGGTACAGAGTACCCTGTGCCTGTGAAAGGCCAAAATAAGATGATTTACTAGCGGAAGAACTACATATACCTATCGGGGTCCAGCAATCGCAACATGTGGTCTCTCCAGGAAAATGCCGAAGCTGCCCTTGTTTCAGATCCGGCATTCAGACGCCAGTTCATCCAGTTTATACCACAATTGGTGGTGGATTATACAAATTAGAATTGTGCCTGGTGTGATTGGCAGGGGTATAAACGTCCTCCAAATCTTGGCGAGCCAAAAGAGTGCTCTAATACCTAGTGCTCTAGTATCTACTCCGCAGTAAGCCGTCGATTCTCCTGGCGTAGCCGCCAAAATTAATAAAAACGCGTCACAGACTCGCAACGCCGCGCTTGCCGAACTTTCTTCGAAGAACGGGCGACCAAGCGTTATTTGTCAGTTGGGCATGAAGTAAACTAATTGCGCCCGATCGGTAGGGAGGTTCCTAGGAGGTACCTAGGTAGCTAACCAAATGTTAGCTTTGTCTTTAGGCAGGAATTAGTCCTACACTCAGTATTGTACAGTACTTACTGTAAGGAGTATACGCGTTCAGTCAGTCAGAGGACCTGACCGGTAAATAATTCTCTCAGTCATATGATACTCCATACCACTGAACTCATATGACAGCGAAAAAAAATTTGATTCGTTGCCTTCCCAGACAGAGGAGAGTCCGGACAAAGAATTCCGTGCATGGGGGTGTATCCCATGACCTGGCAGATGACCACGGAAGCATACCTAGGTACGTAATCTATCTATCGATCCTAATATCTCTCAATAAGGGAAAGGGTTTTCAAAAGGGAAAAGGAAAAGAAAATCCCCGCGGAAGATCAGCTGCCACAAACGGCAAAGGACTGGAGGGGGGGGGAATTGCATTCTGCAAGGGGAAAAAAACGCCCCAACAAACAAATCAGAACGAGATCACGATTTTTGATTGGATTGATTCGGATCTCAATGTCAGGATAGATATTATGGTTACTTTTTAACTTACATGTGCGGTTGCCTAATGCATGCATCTTGATTGATAATGATCACTGTGCATGTTATATCGAGTTAGATGCATGTTACTGTTACTGTTATTGGATTAGGCATCATTCTATAGAATTATGCTGTGTTCTTTCTTCCAGGGAAAATATTACCTATCACAAGCAAGCTTACTATAGTTCCCATTTCCAGAGTATTGGGAAGTTCTTTTGCGAACTCTTGAATTACAACCAAGGATATAAAAGCATATACAGTTCTAGGTAAGATACTTAGAAGGTAGACAGTAATAAACAAACCATGCTTTAATACTTCGAAGGTATGTCGAATCAGACTCTGATGATAATAAATAGGGTTTACGAAGACACTGTCTGTCTTGTCTGTACGATACATATCCATAGTTGTAAAGAAAGGACTGCCAAAAAGCAAGAAAGAGACTAAAGAAAGAGCCCAAAGTCGCAATAGATAAAAAAAAACGGACTGTACTACTGTAGTGTTGCCGCTGCAACGGCGCTATAGCAAAGCTGATCACTCCAGACAAGATCCTGGAAAGGCCACGGTAGAATGGATGGAGTAAGAATGCTATTCCCCTCAGCCAAGATCACCAGATATAGATACAGGACCAGCTGGATAAATTCACACCATAAGAGAGGCTTTAATTCCCACATATTCCCAAATCGATTTCCAACCTCTGCAAGCAAGTAAAAAAAAGAAAAATATTCAAAATTCCAAATTCCTCCTTACCCTGCCTAATAATAATAATTATCCAGGAGTGGGATTTCTTTCCGCCTTTACTCCGCTCATCGCCAAGGACTGACTGTTCCGCCCCTCCGCCGGGCCTTCCTCAACAGGAAAGTACATTTCCTCTCAGAGACTCTTAGACTTAACTTTTGTAGTTTAGGTAGATAGATATCTACTCAGTGAGAATTTATTTATTTATTTATTTATTTATTTACCTGGCAAAGAGACAGCTATAGATATAGAGATAGAGATAGAGGAAATGGTATTCAAGTCGAGTTCGATTCCATGATGTGACACCCTGCACCCCACGAGGTTCATTCAGCATGCCATCATCCCTCGGGGATCTGTCGTCTAGGGCTTCTTAGGTGGTTAATATTTAGTCTTATATTGTACTAGCATATAAGTAAGTAGGTAAATAATGAGGTAGGCACAGTGTAGGGCTTGATATGGAGGCTCGATCATGTAATTAGGTAATTACAATTTTTTTATTTTTGTCTTGGTCCAATATCATCTCGACAAGGATTGTTCTTTTCTTTTTCTATAATGAATCCCGCATGGTGCCGCATGCTCTTCATCTTACAAATTACCGAACTTTGTCTTCTGTGTCTGTAGAGTTAGTAATCTGTCCTCTGTCCTCTGTCTGTCCTCTCTGTACACGCGGAGCTAAGCACCTAAGTCCGTCCGCACGCATCCGCATCCCCCAAATCTTATCTTCTCCGTAATCTAGTATCTGGTCTGGGTATGGATGTATGTATGTGATACGGGTGGCTGCAGATGATGCAGTGCGATGCGGACATGCAGCCGTATTGGGGACTGGCAGTGGAATTGAGCATTATCTCGGTAGTAATATCAGTCAGTGGATCAGTTTCTGGTTACTGTATATAAGACCCTCGAAGGGGAACTATTAATCAACCGATCGATCGGAAATCCATATCTGAACGACTTACATACTCTGTTCCTTGTTAAACGACATGTCAGCGCTCGACCGTCGCGTTCTCCTCACCGGCGCAAACGGCTTCGTGGGAAGCCACATCCTGGCCCAGCTGCTGGATGCCGGCTTCTACGTGCGCGCCGTCGTGCGCTCGCAGGCCAAGGCAGACACCGTCCAGCGCGACCACCCCACAGCCGGACAGAATCTCGACACGGCTGTCGTCGAGGACATCACCGTTCCCGGCGCCTTCGACGCCGTCCTCCAGGCCCAGCCCGCCCTCGACACGGTCATCCATACCGCGTCTCCCTTCCTGTACAGCGTCGCCAATGATCCCCGCGACTTCCTCGACCCGGCTGTCAAGGGCACGGTCGAATTGCTCAATTCCGTCAAGAAGACGGCCCCCAGCGTGAAGAGAGTCATCATCACCAGCAGCTTCGCTGCCGTCGGGGACTTCAGTCAGATCCCAGACGCGGGCAAGACATACACGGGCGCAGACTGGAATCCGATAACGTGGGAAGAAGCCCTGGCCACCAAGGACTGGAGTGTCGCGTACCGCGCCAGCAAGAAATTTGCGGAGAAAGCGGGTGAGTTGGATGCACGTCCATCCAGAGTGATATTAACAAGTCTGGCTTATGTTCCAGCATGGGACTTCGTGGAACAAGAAAAGCCTGGATTCGATCTCGTCGCGCTCAACCCGCCCATGGTGTACGGCCCATTGCGACACACCATTGCCAGCATTGCCCAGCTGAACGAGTCGAATCTGCGCATTTGGCGACTCTTCCTCGACACCAGCAAAGATGCAGACATCCCTCCCAACGGTTTGCCTCTGTACGTTGACGTTAGAGTCAGTCATGCCTCATTGACTCTGTGCAGGATAAGAAGAATGCTGAATAAATAAATCGTGCAGGATGTCGCCCGCGCACATGTCGCTGCCGCTCTCACTCCAGCTGCCCGCGGGCAGCGGTTCCTGGTCACTCCAGGAAGCGTCTCTTCCCAGGAGATCGCGGACCTGCTGCGGGCCAACATCCCCGAGCTGGCCGAGCGCACCCCTGTTGGCAAGCCGGGGGACAAGCCTCCCCCTCTCGCCTTCACGGCAGACAGTCGTCCCGTGCAACAGGTCCTGGGAGTCACCTTCCGGAGCAAGGAGAGCACCTTTGTGGAACTTGCCAAGCAGTTGCTCGAGGTGGAAAAGGCGCAGAGCCAGTGATTTCGGAGCCCGAAGTATGCTAGTATAAATATGGCCGAGAGCTAGTGTCTCCGTCATTGTGTTATATATGCGGAGTACGGATACTGGATGAAAATATGACCAGCGCTAGGCTCGCGCTTACGGAGTATTCACTTCGATCGAGATCTGCCTCTAGTGCTAAAAAATAGTCTATTCCGAAAAAGACAAGCAGCAAATGGTAGGTAACACAAAACGAACAATCGCAGTCCACCACAACCAATGTCTATGGATATGCACCAGTCTATAACCCGACCGAAGTGAAAATCAAAAGCTTGAGATACAAACGTCGAATGGAATGGAACGAGCTTGCCTTCAATGTGGTGCAGTGCAGTCGTGTTATTGATTAGACACGAGGCAGTGTATTGTATTAGGAGGGGTATCAGCCGCAAACAAAGTCCTCGTAGAAGAAAAAAAAATGCAGGTAAGATCCCTCCAGTCTCGACAAAAAAAACCGTCTATGAAACTCTTCCGAATACAACACTCTAAAAACGACAAAAAAAATGGTATAAAGCAAAGCAAATCATAAAGACTCGAGGCAAGACGCTTTAGGTGAGGGTATAGCCTCCATCGACTCTCAGGTCTGCACCAGTGACGTATTTGGACGCGTCGCTAAGCAGGAAAGTGACAGGCCCCATGAGATCTTCGGGCGTGCCCATCTTTCCCTGCGGGATCAAGGAAGTCCACTTGCGCTTCAGCTCGGGGTTCTCGTCGAGAATCTTGCGGGTCCTGTGAAGTGAGGAAGATTAGAATCGACTCTGAAATTCTCTCACAGAATCACTGGTGTCACTTACAGAGCAGTGAGCATGTAACCCGGGCTGATGCAGTTGACCCGGATGTTGTGACTGGCCCACTCCACTGCCAGAGAGGCAGCCAAGTGTCGCACCGCCGCCTTGGCCGCGTTGTAGGGGGCTTGAGGCTGAGGAACGTTGACAATGGCGCCCGACATGCTGCCAATCATGACAATGCTGCCCGGCGCCTTGCGCTCCATCAGGTGCTTGGCAACCCCGGTCGCGAACAGGTAGGTCCCGTCGACGTTGACGCCCCAGAGCTTCTTCATCCGGTCGTACGGGTACGAGATGGCGTCGAAGTTCTCGGTGAATCCGGCCGAGGTAACCAGGTTGTCGATTCGACCGTGCTGCTGGATGATCTCCGCAAGGACTGCATTCACGGACTCGGGATCCGACACATCAGCGTAGTGTGCCGTAACCTTAGGCAGCCTGAAGAAGAAGATCAAGTCTTAGCTGGGACGCGCGGATAAAGAACGCAAAAAAAAAATAGCAAGAAAAACCTACTTTTCCAGCCCGGGGTTCTCCTCTTGGAACTGGGCGACGAGCTTCTTGGCTTGCTCTTCGGCTTCCTCCTCTGCGACGAGTTAGTGAACACGTACGGCCCAGTGCATTGAATCCAGCCAGAAACGTACTGTTCAGGTCGACAATGGCCAGGTCAGAGCCAGAAGCGACCAGCGCCTGGCCCATAACCAGACCCAGACCACGAGCACCTCCGGTCACGACGCTGACCTTGTTTTCGAGGGAAAACAGGGCCAGCGTGCGCTTGAAGTGCATGCCGCCACGGCCCTGGACGATGGGACTGCGCGGCATCTCCTCATCCTTGGGGTACTCGATGACAACGCTCTCGTCGGTACGGGCATAGGCACCCCCGTTGGGGTCCGTCGTGCCCTTCTTGGAATCATCCTGCAGCCGCGATGGGGTCGAAGAGATGCAGCGAGTGTTGATGGTCAACGCTGGCCGCGCCGCTGCCCGGATGGCAGCTGGGCGAGTAGCGGCATTGTTGACAGCCCGAAGGGCCTGACGAGCGACCGAAGGCTTGAACATGGCGGCTCTGAAGGGCGAAGGAGACGAGGTTAACGCAAGTCGGAGAAGTGGCGTGGGTTGCGAAAAAGATGGAAAGAGGGGAGGCGTACCTTGGAATAAATATTAAACTCGACCAGGGGAGGGCCGCAAGAAATTTCTGGATCTTTTTTTGACTCGTGCAGACCGTGGAACAATCGAAGGAATACCAAATATAATAGCTTGCTGTGTCCACACGCTAGCTATCGTGTACCTTAGTGATGGATCCGCGGCCCTAGTCAGGGACTCAGGAATGCGATCGCAAGACCACCAAGCCGTTTGAACACTGAAAGCAGTCTACCCCTAATTCTATCAATCTCTACGAGTAATCTCTACGCGGAAGAATTATTACGATCAGGCGAACACGTTGAGGACTCGAGGCGACAGCTGCTGAGTCTACGGTGCGTGAGCATTGGTGATGTCAGGCGGTGGCAGTTGACGACCCTGGCCAGACCAAACGGGGGCCTCCACCCTCTGCCGGCTCCCCCCCGCGCGAACCGCCACCATCGCCGTCTCCATCGCCTTCTCCATCGCGCGTCCGCCTGACCTGAAAAAATTTCCTATAGGCACCTAGTGCTTGCCTCTTCAGGCGTAGGCGAGTCCCAGCCTCCAGGAGTAACCCCCACTCCACCAGCGCCGTCTGCGTCCGCGCCGGGGAGGATCCCGATTGTCGATCGCCTGTCTGCCGGCCGTTATGATGTGCTGCGGATTTAGGAGTATCAGCTGGGAAATCTCTGTCCCTCACCGCTTCCACAGAGGGATAGAGATGGCTATTCGCCATCTAGTGGAATTGCACTGCCTCGCGAGACACTGGTGGGTGGACACGACCCTCTCCTATCTGTCTAGCTCGGAGATCTCTATTTTACTGATCCCAGATTACCCACTGCAGCTTGATCAACTGCATGCAACAATAACAATGACACTGAAAAAAAAATTCAACAGCATACAGATTACTCCGTAATAACCACCGACTACTCCGTACGAGCCTGAAGATTGGGAGAGATGCTAAACTCTATTAGAACCTGCCATCTCGGTCCGACACAACTCATTGCTATCCTCTCCGCGTGGGCGGTGCCTGACCGCGCGGTTACCGAAGTCTCGAACTGTCTTCGCCCCCGACCGACCGGAGCGATCGTTTTAGTCCCTCCCGACGCTGCCGTCTGTCAGATTGCCCCAAGCGCCGGCCCAGGACAGGGGTCTCGAGTTCTCGGGAACACCGTAAAAGTGAAAGCTCCTAAATCGCGAGGTGGCCTGTGCTGTTGAGGTATCACTGCCGTATCAGAGCTGCCGAAGCTATTTCGGGACGCTGCAATCTGCATGGATGCCGCGCATGCGAATACGGAGGAGATTGGGATCATGATTTTTAAGCACCATCCTCTTCAGCAAACTCGACTAGCGGTGTCCCGCTTTTGCATTGATCCTGCGCAACTCGTGTTAGCGATCGGAGGCCTAGACCCGCAGGGGCGTGGGGTTGGGCAAAAAGGAAAACACAAGAAACGCAGAAGAACCATGGAAGCTCCCACTAAAGAAAATGCTTTCGCGGCAGTGGGTCAACTTAAAAAGAAAAATTGGACGCGTGACCAGCACAGAACAAGTAGGCGAACTATTATTGCTCTTACTTACCCCTTTCTTGTGCACGACCTTGGAGATGGTCCCGTGATGCGGGCTGCGGATGACGGTTTCCATCTTCATGCTCTCAATCACCACCAGCGGCTGGTCCTTCTCCACCACATCTCCCTCCTGGACCTCCACGCTCAGGATCTTGCACGGCATCGGCGCCAGCACGCTGTTGGCCACGTCCTTAATCCCCAGCGCCTTCTCCATCCATTTCGCTCGCGGGACGGTGAAGCGATACTGCCGACCGCGCTGGAACGCCACGATGGAATCTTCTTCCTGGATGACGGTCGTGTCGAGCCGTGTGTGAGGGAAGAAGGAGGTGATGACCCGAGAGTTGCGATCGCACTGGCACCTCACCCGCTCGAAAGTCCGTCCATTGACGGTGACCTGGAACGTGTCGTCGCCGAGTTGTCGAACCTGAACCTCGTGACTGCTGGAATCGTGAGCTCCCGCAGACGACTGCGCCTCTGTGAATGTAAATTGTCGCTGCTGATAACCGGGGCTAAATCCCAGAGCGGATCCAGCCGGGCCATAGGATTTCCCTTGCGTCTCCGAAGCAGAATTCGACCTATTTACCAAGCATGCCAGAGCAACCTGTGCTAGGACTTCGTCTTCGATGGGCTGTTTGGCGAACAGCTCCTCCCGATGTTTTTCAATGTACCCGGTTTCGACCTGTCCTGCGACGAAATCAGGGCTTTTGCAGACCGCCTTCAGGAATTCAATGTTCGTAACAGGCCCGGCCACTTCGTACTCCTCCAGCGCGACCGAGAGATTGCGGATGGCTTCGTCTCGTGTGGCGCCTCTGACAATCAACTTCGAGATCATCGGATCATAGTGAGCGGAGACCTCGTCCCCAGCAATGAAGCCCGCGTCAATGCGGACATTTTCCGTTTCCTTGGGAGTGCGTACATGAAGGAGTCGTCCGGAATCGGGGATAAATCCTTGGTCCGGGTTTTCGGCGTAGATTCTGGCCTCGATCGCATGACCGCTGTTAGCGATCTTGGCCTCGATTTCTTCCTGCGTCAGCGGGAGCGTAGCCCCTTCGGCGACCAGAATCTGCCAGTGGACGAGGTCCTGCCCAGTGACCATCTCCGTCACGGGGTGCTCGACCTGCAGCCGGGTGTTCATCTCCATAAAGTAGAACTCTCCCGTATCGTTGTCAAAAATAAACTCCACGGTGCCCGCACCTTCGTATCCCACGGCCAACGCCGCCGATCTTGCCTTGGCCCACAGATCTTTCCTGGTGGCATCAGGAAGGTGAGGGGCGGGTGATTCTTCCAGGATCTTTTGGTGTCGTCGTTGTATACTGCAATCTCGCTCCCCCAGGGCAACGCAATTTCCATGCTTGTCCGCAAAGATCTGCACTTCGATATGCCGTGGCGTGGTGATATACTTCTCCACCAGCATGTGATCGTCCCCAAATGAGTTCAGCGCCTCAGACTTGGCGGATCGCAGCTGGTCCTGAAACTCCGCCTTGGACCTGACAATGCGCATCCCTTTTCCACCACCGCCCTTGACCGCTTTGATGAGCACTGGGTATTTGATCTTATCGGCTTCACTCTCGAGAAAGGCGGGATCTTGGTTGTCGCCATGATATCCTGGGACACAAGGAACTCCTGCAGCTGTCATGATCTGTTTGGATCGACTTCTTGGCATTAGCGATGACTTGCAACGCAGCCAGGACTTCTGTCACATACCTCTTGTCACCCATAGCCTCGATGGCCTTCCACGGAGGGCCAATAAACACCAACCCCGCTTCTGTACATTTCTGAGCGAAGGAGGGATTCTCACTTAACTGCGCAGATGGTCAGAATCGGAAACCATTTGCAGATATCAGGTAGGGAGCTTGCGAACAAATCCGTAGCCTGGATGGATGCCTTGGCAACCTTCCCTCTTGGCGATCTCTATAATGTGGTCGCCGTCCAAATATGCCGACGTTTCTCCCAGATTGAAGGCGTACGGTGAGCTCAGTGCATGCTGTGCGCGGCTATCGGGATCAGTGTATAGCGTTGTTACTCTGATGCCATGTTGTGCAGCCGTCCGCCCAACTCGTCTGACGGCAGGGTGATTAGCACTGGGCCGCCAGCGATGTGCTGGAGGGAAGGGAGGAACTCACAGCGCAATTTCTCCACGATTTGCAATTAATATAGAGTTGAGAACGTTTCGATCTCTGACATTGGAGAGAGTCGACGCCACTCTTTTTGACGACCTGGACGACGGCTTGAGGCGTATCGCCCCCGGACCCAGGCGGGGACCCGTGCGGAGAAGGGAGGACAGAGGCATTGAGACTGCAGCAGTGCACGATGAGACAGAGGACTCCTGAGAAAACCTACATAGAGTAGAACCTAATCACTGCGTATAATAAATGTAGTGGCGATAAAATAAAATCCTGAGCAAGGAGAGAGGGAGGATTGTGCTGTCCTGCCCGAGGCTTTGATTGCCCTGTATCTGCCGCGGAATGGCCGACGCCAACCGAGCCGGAAACCGCGGGGAAACGAAACCACGTGACGCGGACCTCGTCCAGTCTTGGCACCGGCAGCTGAACGCGTGATTGCTCAGCCAGGAGTCAGGCCAAGTAATAATAATTTCTCCGGCCTTTTTCTCGCGCTTGACCCCCCGCACCCCCCGAGGTCAACGACAGTGTAGTTGTCTTCAGACCATCAGCCACAATTGCGGATGCTCCAGAGTGGCCCGTGATTGCCGCTAATCATATTTTCTGTCACAGCCTCATCGGGAGACTCCACTCTTTTCGTCCCTGCAGCAGAAGGGAGACGAGCACTTCCGAGTCCCGACTGGAACCATATCATATCATATGCATATGGTCGGATGATTTACGAATCGAGATCCCGAGATTGATGATTTTATACGGGATGATATAGAGCGTGACCCGGTCTGCTTATTAACGAAGAGTCTGCGCCCATTTTCCGCCAGTTTATTGATCAGCTTTTCGCTGCCGTTCTCACCCCCCTGAGCGGGATGAATAATTGACCATGTCCGACGAGGAAGAGTACTACGAAGATGAATATGACGATGATTGGTTGTGGTACGATGACGCGAGCCTGGGCGTTGCTGTGAGTAGCCCGTACATTGCATACGAATTGTGCCCCTTATCCGTTTGCTCGGAATGAAGAAGAAAATGTCAATCAATCAATCTGCTCTATGAGCTGTGTCTTGCTGACATTTCATGTTGGGGGCAGGATGATCTCGCCGAGGCCGCTACTTATTCCCCTGTTATAGTTGACGACCCGTCTCTCGATACGGTAGAGAGCTTCAGTGACTGGGAATATTATTCGGACGATTTTTATGATGACGATCCCACGGTTTTGCGGCGGCGACGGGCCGTAAAGGCATTACAAGAGGCAGAAAACCAAATCGATGGCCCCCGAGGAAGAAGAAGCGAACGGCCTCTACGACTGATGGGATTCCTGAATTGTCGCTGCCAGCCGCCGTCGTTGATCTTCCTACAGATACTGCGTCTTTCAAAGGCGTCATCTGGAAAAAGCCGGATAGCGCAGAGAAACAGCCCGATCTGTATGAGCCTGGCCAATGCGAAAAGGTAGCTCTGTTCAAGGACTGGCGGGAAGTCTTCAAAGCTTCCCACTGTAAGAGCAACTGGTTGCGGGAACCTAGTCCACACAACCGGCTCCACCTTCAAGAGAACGGTGTCCATGAGCTCACACCATCTGGCCAAGAGGATGGGGTCATGGGTGAAGATTATTCACTGCTCCTGGATCAGACGTCGGATGGTCCGTACTCTCCGCCGCCCGTGTCGATTGACGAATTAGGAAAGCCTCCTCATGAACCAAAGATTACAAGAGCCCAACCTTTGAGAACTACGTCTCGGCTTAAGGAAGTCATGACAGTTGACGACCAACTGACAAACATGGCGACCCTTCTTACGTCTCCTGAGAGGGAGGAGGAAGTGAAGGAGGAGGAGGAGGAGGAGGAGGAGGAGGAGGAGGAGGCAACAACTCCCGAGAAGCTGGCAGGATATCAGCAGCTTCTCTATGTGGAGATACCGGCAGCTCCACCTCCGTCTTCGCCAATGACCCCTTCGCAAATGACTCCTAAGCGCCGCAGAGCGAAGAAACGACGAGCGTCTGCAGCTGTAGAAGAGGAGGGCTCGGCTGGGAAACGGAAACGTGTTGCTAAGAACACTGCAACAGTGGCCGCTAAGGAAGATAGTAATCGGCGGCGATCAGCGCGATTCTCATTGTCGCAGGAACTGTCAGTCGCCAAAGAAGATGCTAGTCGACGACGATCAAAGCAGTTCTCATTGTCCCAAGAACAGACAGTTGCTAAAGAAGATGGTAATC